>NC_080544.1:39690207-39990207 GCF_028640845.1 Ahaetulla prasina | reverse complement strand
GCAGAAAGTGACTCAGAGAGTGAGGGGGAAGAGCCGACAGGGCTTCCCTCTGTGGAGCCCCCTTTTCTGGCTCTGCTCCAAGTCCCAGAGGCAGGCCAGGTGGAGGAGATGACAAGGCCTCCTGCATCTCCTCCCTCTCAGGCCATGTGTTCTGTTTCCCTCCTCCAATACTCCCAACAAAGAGTCAGTCAAAGGCCTTCTCTTCTACTTTATTTACATAGATAAATGTCCTGGCCACGTCTACCCACGGGCCTGCCATGTCTCTGGAGATAACGAGGAAATTATAGATAAGGCCAGAATTACTCACGAATATATTCTTCCCTCCATTGATACAGTTTGCCCACGTAAATTCATTGCTTTGTCCAAGACAAAAAACCAGGAAGTCCCGCCTCCTATTTATAGTCTCTGCAGATGTCACTGCATGACCATCATTCCTTGGCTTTGTCCCAACGCTTCCTCTGCTGCGCGCGCTGGTCACGTCTGCGCAGTCTTGCATCACTCCAAAACTGTTCTTGGGGCATTGCCAAATCAGAAGAGGGGGAGAATCAAGCCTTGCCGGCCCCTCCTCCTCCCTTTGAGTGGGTGCCAGGGAGGGAGAGGGCCCAAGAGAAGCAGGCCTTGCCAGGTCTTCTCCCTCACTTTCTGAATCATCCGAGTCCAGGAGTCCGGGTCCAGGAACCTGGGTCACAACACCATGCCTCAAGACCCAGCTGCTGACAATCAGTCGTGGCTGGACCCCCGGTATTGCAGACAGGAGAGACGGCAACATCAAAAGAAAGGGTGGGGCAGGCCTAGAGAGTGCTGAGTCACGGAGCCACACCCCACAGGATATAAAAGAAGGAGGGGCTGCCCTATAGTTCTTGTGACGAACAAACAATTGACTGTTGAAAACGTTGGCTGTACTTTGGCTCCTGGATTCTGTTTCGTTTCCTTCTGAACTTTGGGATTGTTCCAGCTCGGACTGCAGTCACTCTGATAGATAAGAGGACCTGGCAAGCACTCGCAGGTTCGTTGCCAGAACTGTTACCTGCAGCAAGAATAAATTGCTGGCACATCTAATCAGTTTGCGTTTCTAATTGATTGCAGTTGGGGGGGGACAGAACATCGGGCTAGATGTGGTCTTTGTCTTATACTGGAGCCCCAATTACTTTTCTGCTATGCATCTGTTGTTATTCATTGGTAACACCAGGCTTTGATGTCATGATGAGGCTGCTTGAGGGCAATCAATTTTAATGGTTTACTGGCCATCTTCTGGAAGTCAAAAATCTGTGGCACAGCTGGCAGCCATTAAAAAAATTACCAAGAATTTATATCCTGAACACTGATCAAATCCGTGTATTATAGACAGATAGTTCTTGACTTATGACCACAATTGAGCTCTGTTGTTAAGAGAGACATTTGTTAAGTGAGTTTTACCCCATTTTACAACATTTCTTGTCACTGCTGTTAATTGGATCACTGCAGTTGATAAGTTAGTAACCCAGTTGTTAAGGGAATCTGGCTTCCCTATTGACTTTGCTTGTCAGAAGGTTCCAAAAAGGGGATCACATGAACTTGGGACAAAGCATCAGTCATAAATATGAACCAGTTGCCAAGCAACTGAATTTTGATCACATGATCATGGAATGCTGCAAAAGTCATATCTGTGAAAATCTATCATAAATCACTTTCTTCAGTGCTGATGTAACTTTGAATGGTCACTAACAACTGTTGCAAGTTGAGGACTATGTGTAGTATGGACCATCTCATTTAACCCTTCATTCTTATGACCCAAAGATAAATAGGCCAACATACACTAATTATCATCTCAGACTGATGGAAAGTGATCTGAAACTGGAAGACTTGTCATCAGTCACAGTCTGCCTCTAATCTTTCTCTCAGCACACAGATACCAAAGCCTTCTAAAATAATTGGGAAAAATCCAGATAATAACATCATGATGGACCTCAGAAAAAGTTGCTATTTGGCAACTGGTTGGAATACACCAGCAGAATCCATAGTTTGCCCCTTCAAGAGGAGTCCAGAGTAAGACAGGTTTGGTCACCTGAGTAGCAGGGTCCCTGATAATATCAAGTGATTTATTACCACTTCCTTCCTGTCAGTTGTTCAAGCAACTTTAATTTTTGGTTGGATTTAGGATAAAATCCTGTAACACATTGAATCTTCCCGGTCCTTACTTATGCTGAAATTACTTTTTGGGGGTTAAAATTCTAGCTAAGATTCTTATAATTTTGAGTGAATTTAACTAAATTTATAATTTGGCCAAGAGCATTTGTCAGCATGTATTTTTCTGTCCTTTGAATAAGAAACTAGCAATTCATTTTCGTATTTTAGATTATTATACCCATTACCTTTGAGAGAATTGAACATGTCTAATGTCCTGTATTTTTCCAGTATATATAGAATTTGTATTTATTTATTTATTTTCCCACTTTCCAATTTTGAACAGTATTTAGGTTGCTGTGTTCCATGCACTCAAGGCATTAGGTATCTTCTCTCTGCAAGAAAAAAATGCCATATTAAAGGGAAGCAAATATTAACCCATTCCCACCTCCCCAAAAGGTAGCAATAATATCTCTTGAAATTCTTTTTAGGAGCTGATGACATGCATTCCTTGTCCTGGGATTTTTTAACTTTGACCTTCTTTGTAGCAGAGGCCTTTACTTATTTTAAAAGCAAAGCTAATGTTTCATTCTGTCTTGTTCTATCAGATCAGACCTTTAATATTAAGCTCCAATTTAATATGATTACCCTGTTTTCCCCAAAATAAGACATCCTCTGATAATAAGCCCAATCGGGCTTTTGAGTGCATGGCCATAAGGCCAAGCGCTTATTTCAGGGTTCAAAAAAATATAAGACAGGGTCTTATTTTTGGGAAAACATGTTATATTGTGATAAGACTCCTACATTTCAGAAAAAATATTCTATATATTTTATGTATCCCACCCATTCCCACTATAATTTAATGTTCAAAACACTATGGCCTGCTCCTTTCTCTTCTAACATTTTTAAAATCTCCTTTTACTTACTCTCCCTGTTTAATTGAAGAGCAAACCTGGCCAATTCCTTAACAAGGAGTGTCACCAGTGCCTGGTTAATCATATGTTTTGTTGAATCATTTCATCCAATTTAATTTTTCTTAGATTGTAAAATAGCTAAGTTGAGTTTAATAATCATAGCATATGTTGTATCAGAAGATTCTGAAAGTTCATTTTAAAATAAACAACGGCTAGGAAATAGGGCAGAACTGAATTTAGATTAAATGACAAGGAAACTCTAGTTCTGCAAATTAAAGCTGCTGTCTTGATAGTTACTCAGTTTCTTTGAACTCCTCTGAACTTTAATTAGAATTCAATATGTGGAAAAAATGGGAAGGCAAAATCCTCTCTGAGCTCTGTTATGGCTTTCAAGAAATGATTTGGCTAAATAGTAAATAAATGCAAACATGTTGAATAAAGGGAAATTTGAACAGTCTCACCTGTTTTGCCTTATCAGTTCTTGGCATCCTCCAAAATATAAAATGTTACTAATATCAAAAGGATTTTATCTTGCATTGCTAAACAGTTACGAAGATGGTGGAAGATATGGATTATTTTGACCATAACTGAAGGGTCACGTCACTTCACGTGGTCAAAATAATCCATATCTTCCATATCTTTGTTCGAAGATTCAAATTGCTACAGTTAACATCTCTCTTCTATGGTAATTTTTCGGAATCCCACAGATCTTGTATTTTTGCTTCAAGCAGAGATCTCATTTATTACATTTTAGCCCATGTTAGCAGTTCCATTATACTCTCTCATCTCAACCTACTTTTAAAGATTGTAATTGTTTGGGACACTGGATGAGGGAGTTGTACAAATGTCAACTGGAAAAGTGGGATGCCAATTCCCCTCTCCCATTTTTGTATTTTTTTTGGGGTATGGTGTATTTGTTAAAACAAAGAAACATAAGCAGTTATAAAAAAAAGTAGAGACATAGTAATTAAGAATAAGACATCAGTAAAAATAGTGAAAAGCTTTTACAATGCCTTTCTTGAGCTCCACACAAGGATAACTTCAATTGCTGATTATGGTTATTTTTGCTTTTAAATGATTATTGTTTTATAGGATTTTGTATTGGTTGTAAATTTGTTTTTAATGAATTGTTTTTAACCGTTGTGAGCAACTAGAGTCACTTAGGTGAGATGGGCAGCAGTTAAAATTGAATAAATAAAAAAAGCAAAGAGTTTACGATGTTCACAATATTTAACATTTATGTTAAATATGAATGTATACATTCATTAATTTAAATGTCTATAACTAAGGTTAAGGGGACACGGTGGCTCAGTGGCTAAGATTATGAGCTTGTATATCAGAAGGTCGGCAGTTCAGCGGTTCAAATCCCTAGCACCACATAACAGAGTAAGCTCCTGTTACTTGTCCCAGCTTCTGCCAACCTAGCAGTTCGAAAACACGTACAAAATGCAGGTAGAAAAATAGGGACCACCTTTGGTGGGAAGATAACAGCGCTCTGTGCACCTTTGGTGTTTAGCATGTCCACGGAGACATCTTTGGACAGAGTTGGCTCTTTGGCTTAGAAGCGGAAATGAGCACCACCCCTAGAGCCGGAAATGACTAGCACGCATGTGCGGGGAAACCTTTACCTTTAACTAAGGTCATTCTGTTGTCTTACAAATAAATAGAAATGTCTATAAAACTATAAGCATATTAATATTGATATATAACTATGTATTTATCGCTGTCCCGAAGATAGACACACATAACGATTTAAAAGGAACAAGAAAATAAAAATGAATAAAATAAAAATAGTAAAAACAATTTTGGGAAATTCATAATTTTAAATTCCCTCCTCTATTCCCAACTGATGATTACATTATCACATTTTTAAACAACTAGGTTAGAAATCTGATAAACAAACAAAAATATCAAGAAAAATTGAGGCTTTTTTAATTGGAAGACAAGTGAGTTTAGGTTTTATCCTGACATACAGTGCCTTAGTAGTTAGTATTATTTATACGTTATTATAAACAACTAGATTGTTTCTAGTTAATATTATTTCTATTATTTCTACTGTTTTAATTCTGTATAGTGGTCTGCATATTTTTGCTATATTCGTAGTCATTTACAACAGAAATGTGTATCTGGTGTCTCCACAGAACTTACAGACACTACAAATCCCAACAGCCTTTGCAGCATTAAGTGACATGAAGAAAAGAGTTGTAATTCCAGGAACATCTAGCAGCCCACTCTGAATGACAAGTATTTTTTTTTATTTTTTAAGTAGTTTAACCAGTATGAAGCTATGCTATTTTTCCACAAGAGGGTGCAGCATACCATCTTTACAAAAATATGATGAAAATAGCTATATGTCTGCCTTAATAATTTTTACCACAGGATGTCAGCCTAAGACAATTCATGCATTAAGCATATTTTGTGTGGGAAGGCTGAGGATTTTTTGCTTTAAGGCTTCAGATCTTCACTTGCTCCGACAGTCGTGGCTCATCACGAATAAAAAAAGAAATGCAGAGCTAGATGTTTATTGGGATTGACTGCACATTAGTTGTTTGCTCCAGGAAAGAAACCTTTCTTGATCCAGGTTTTCCAATTGCATTGGAGATTTCTTACCTCTCCCCTCTACTTACTTCCTTTTGTAAAGTTCTAATTTGGACTATTTTTTCCCCTCTGATTTTTCTTTGATTGCATAATTATATTTATAATATTAAAGTTGAACCATTATAAAATGATTGTCTTAACATGCTCTAAAGGTATTAATGAATCGCCAACATTAATAAATGGCCTGTGAAGCTGTTGGGCTCTCTTTGCCATTTTCACTTGAATGCTTTTTCCTCCATCCTTTCTCAAAAGAACAGCATGAATTCTGCTACAAAATCTGGAGTCACAACCACATCTTGAATAGCCAAGCAGAATGAATAAATATATGAATGAGTGAAACTGATCTATTTCAGATGGCAAGATTTTAATTTCCATTGGTTCTTCGTATCGTTGCTACTACCACAACTACTCACAACGATCTACAACATGTCGATTTCACAGAAAATTCCATTGAAAAGGCACTATGCAACCTAAAACCAACTCTATTGATTGGCCCTGATGGATTATGTGCCTACTTTCTGAAGAAGCTCTCAACCACCATAGCAGAACCACTTAGCACAATCTACGAAATATCTTTCAGAATCAGCTTCTTACCTAACTTATGGTCACTAGCCACGGTCATCCCTATCTTCAAAAAGGATGACCCCAGCCTAGTTGATAATTACAGACCAATCTCATTATGTTGTGTCACCTGCAAAGTCATGGAATCAATCATAAACCAATCCATTACCCTCTACTTAGAGACTAACAACCTACTCTATAACAAGCAATTTAGCTTTAGAAAAAAATTATCCTGCAATCTGCAACTATTACACTGCAAAAACATATAGACTTCAAAACGCGACCAGGGTAAATCAATAGATGCAATTTATATAGATTTCTGTAAAGCCTTCAATTCAGTGGTACATGACAAGCTACTTCTAAAACTAAAATCTTACAGCATTTCCGGATTCCTGCATAAGTGGATAGCTGCATTCCTATCAAACAGGCAGCAAGTAGTCAAAATAGGGAACACCTTATCTAACCCTGTATCTGTTAACAGCGGTGTCCCCCAAGGCAGTGTTTTAGGACCTACACTTACATTTATACTTTATATAAATGACCTTTGTGATCATATTATAAGCAACTGCATTCTCTTTGCAGATGATGGAAAACTATTCAATACCACTGACAATGCTATTACTCTACAAAAAGACCTTGACTATGTGTCAGAATGGTCAAATAATTGGCAACTCCAAATCTCAACCAACAAATGCTCTGTCTTATACATTGGCAAAAAAATAAATAAATCACAAAATACAAGCTAGATGGATACGACCTAACAGACGACCCTCACTCTGTCAAAGTCCTTGGAGTACTCATCTCAAATGATCTAAGTGCCAGAGCTCACTGTAACAGCATTGCTAAAAAAGCGTTAAGAGTTGTTAACCTAATCTTGCATAGCTTCTTCTCCGGTAATATTGAACTGCAAACTAGGGCCTACAAAACTTTTGCCAGACCAATTCTTGAATATAGTTCATCTGTCTGGAACCCACATTGCACATCGGACATTAATACAACTGAATAAGTCCAGAGATATTTCACAAAAAGAGTCCTCCACTCCTCTGCTCGCAACAAAATACTTTATGCCACCAGACAAACCAGAAATTTTGGGCTTAGACAACTTAGAACTTCACCGTCTTCGGTCTGACCTAAGCATAGTACATAAAATCATCTGCTACAATGCCCTACCAGCCAATGAATACTTCGGCTTCAACCAAAACAATACAAGAGCACACAATAGATACAAACTCATGGTAAACCGATCCAAACTAGACTGTAGAAAATACAGCTTCAGTAACAGAGTTGTCAATGCCTGGAATGCACTACCTGACTCTGTGGTTTCTTCCCCAAATCCTCCAAACTTTAACCTTAGACTGTCTACTGTAGACCTCAACCCATTCCTAAGTGGTCTGTAAGGGGCGTGCCTAAGTGAACCAGTATGCCCTGTCCTAATGTTTTCTTTTATTCATATCCTTTACATGTATTTATAATTATGTTTACACTTGTATCTGTTATAAAAGACATGCTTGACAAAATAAATAAAATAAATAAATACATCTCCCATAACATGGTTCTTTCGTTGTTCTTAGTCTGGGCCTCCGCCTTTCTTTAACTGGTTTCAGAAGGATAATTGTGCTAATCCACTTTAAGAAACAAAATATTTTGATTCCTTTTGCTTTGATGGTTGTTCTTGATGCTGTAGCAAAGCACAGTTGCTGGCTATTGCTTCTGCCTTTGCCATGTGGGATTGCAGTGAAGATTAAATAGTGCTGCGTAAGTACTTTGTAGAAGCACACTGAAAAATGTGCTTGTGGGCAAGGAGCATCAAAAGATGAATGAACACACACACACACACACACACACACACACACACACACACACAGAGTAATGAAAAATGGGTGCCGCCAATTAAGCAGCATTTTGTCTCTCCATGGATGGTGCAAGTTAAAGTTCCATAGCAAAGGTTCAGCAGAATGAGTTGAAAAGCCATCCCAAAGGGCAGACCTAATTTATTGCTTTTGAAGTGAGTATATGATGTACATGATTCTCTAAGCAGCAGGCAATAAATAAAATCAGAGTCTAAAATTGCTTAATTGCACCATATGACCATCCTTATTTTGTTAAGGATAGAAACAGAATTCTTGCAATGCAGAATTCTTGGAACTCTTTATTGATTGGTTGATTTATCAAATTTAGATGTCACGGATCTCACAGAGTTAATTGGTGCTGTTCAATTAAAACATAAAAATACTATAAAATGCCATCTCTCAAAAAGAGCAAGATAAAAATAAGAATATCATATGTTAAAAGGTAAAGGGAAGGTGTTGTGCCTTGTCCTCCCTCCTCTCCTCAGCCTGGCCCCTCCCGTCTACACCCGGACCTGTTATCAGACTCCGAGTCTGATAATGAAGATGAACGGCCTGTCATGCCTCCAGCCCCCAGCCCTGGCCCCATGCCCGGAGAGGATTCTAGGAATGAACAAACCAACCTGATAAACCTCACTCCTACAGCGTGTGAGCAGGAAGCCAGCCACGTGCTGGAATTACTGACAGCAGATCCAGCTGAAGAGAATTCAAAGTGGGAGGATTCTCATTTCCGGATATCTGAGAGGCGACGCCAGCAGAAGGAAGGGAGGGGCAGGCCTGGATAAATGCTGAGTCATGGAACCACACCCCACAGCCTATATAAAGGACCTGCTTTTGGCATTCCAACCTTGAGTCAAGCAAAGTCTCATCTTGTTTGCTGCTATCGCTGAAGTCACAACTTGGACTCCTGCCTGCCCTGATAAACCTCGAAGGAATTTGACAAGCTGCAGAGGCTTCGTTGCCATGCTTGATACAGACTTCCTAGACCCGGTCGTCGGTGGGGGAGCGGGACACGACAGAAGGTCTCCAAGTCACCCAGTGTTGCATGCTGCTCTGTGAGGCCCGTGGCAGAACCAGATCTTCAAATTCCTATGAAAGGTCAGGGGGAAAAGTATTATAGAGAATGAGAGCCATGGCAGAGAAAGCCATCACCTTGGACCTCTTGCAATGATTGCAAGAGGTCAATCTTGCAACAATGATTGGGAGGAAAGAGGTGAACAGGCTTGAAGAAAGGAGGTGAACCAGCCCAAAACTATGCCCCCTCTCCCATCCTTAAGCTGGTCTAAAAGATACCATGACTAATGGTATTGAAAGCAGTTAACTATAATTCTGTTCATAGGTACTTTGTGTGATCAAAATAGCTTAAATTTAATAAGGTTATATCAGTTAGCTTCATAATTACTGTTGTAGCAAAGACATCAATAGTTTTGTGCAGAATGAGATATATCACAGATCTTCAAGTCATAGGTAGATAGTTGAGTTGAATGGAACAGTCTAGTACCGTGATGGCGAACCTATGTCATGTGTGATGGAAGTGGCACTCAGATCCATCTCTCCAGGCATGCCAGCCATCATCTGTTGCTCTTCTGGGTTCCGGTGCACATATGTGCGCTGGCCAGCTGGTCTTTGCATGTGGGGGAGTGCCAGAAACTGGAAGAGCAGCTCCCTGGTGCATGTGTGTACGCCAGAAAGCTGAGCTTCTGGTTTCCGACGTGTGCATGCATGCCAACCAGGTGGTCTTTGTGCATGCATGTGCACCAGAAACCGGAAAACCAGGTGACCGACGTGCATGCGTACTCCAGAAACTGGAAGCTTAGTTTCCCGGCACATGCATGTGCACTGGGAAACTGCTCTTCTGGTTTCTGGCTCTCCCGTGCATGCACGTTGGGGATCTGCTCTTTCTATTTCTGGTGCTCCCGCGTGCATGTGCGCTCCCGTTTGGGCACTCAGTGTTTATCAACACTGGTCTAGTAGATGCTATCTGAAGCATACCTCAGGGAATTCATAAGGTTTGAGTAGCCTTAAAACTGTTTAAGCAGGGATGATTACCTCTCATTTGTAAAACAAGAATAAAAATGAGCTTGACATGAGAACTGTTTATGGACATTCACTTCTTCCTTGTTCTTGATGTTGTTTTTAGAGAATTTAATTTCTCACCATGGGTGGAAAAACACAGTTTGTGCAGCCCTGCAAACAACCTGGTAAAATTAAGGATGGAATATTAGAATATTAGAAAGCCAGTTTGTTGTAGTGGTTAAGGCATCAGGCTAGAAATAATTGCTACCAACCTGCCTTCCATTGAGGACCTGTATACTGCACGAATCAAGAAGAGGGCTGTGAAAATATTTACAGATCCCTCACATCCAGGACATAAACTGTTTCAACTCCTACCCTCAAAACGACGCTATAGAGCACTGCACAACAGAACAACTAGACACAAGAACAGTTTTTTCCCGAAGGCCATCACTCTGCTAAACAAATAATTCCATCAACACTGTCAAACTATTTACTGAATCTGCACTACTATTAATCTTCTCATAGTTCCCATCACCAATCTCTTTCCACTTATGACTGTATGACTGTAACTTTGTTGCTGGCAATCCTTATGATTTATATTGATATATTGACCATCAATTGTGTTGTAAATGTTGTACCTTGATGAACGTATCTTTTCTTTTATGTACACTGAGAGCATATGCAGCAAGACAAATTCCTTGTGTGTCCAATCACACTTGGCCAATAAAAATTCTATTCTATTCTATTCTATTCTATTCTATTCTATTCTATTCTATTCTATTCTATTCTATTCTATTCTATTCTAGAAACTGGGAGAGTGTTTATTTCTGCTTAGGCAGAAAGCCTATTGGGTGATCTTGGACCAGCCAAACTCTTTCAGCTCTAGAAAGAGGCAATGGCAAACTATTTCCCAAAACATGTGTAGGGACTAACCAGAAGTCAAAAACTGACTGAAAGGCGTAAAATAAATAAAGAAAAAAATATTATATCAAATATTCTTTCTTCCTGAAAAGACAACTCATAGCACTAAGCAGTATCATCCTCTTGTATCTTAGATTCACAAGATTTAGCAGTATTTCCTGGGAGCAACATAAAAGTGTACTAAGTTTTAGCTGTCAGAACAGATCCTGTAAGAAATGGTTAGTTGCAAACATTTTGAAAATTAATCCATTCTCATTCATTATTAAAAGCTAAGAAGTCAGTACTAAGTATACTGTACTAAGTACTAAACTGTATAAACATTTCTCATAATAAGAGTTCATAATATGCTAAAGAGAGATAAATGCCCCAGAAAAGGTATGATCTGGATAACATCTGTCTTCATGATATATCCATTTATATACTGGGTTTGTCAACTCAATAGTAATCAATCTCTCTCTCTCTCTCTCTCTCTCTCTCTTTATGGGCCATGGTGGCACAGTGGTCAGAATGCAGTACTGTGGGCTACTTCTGCTGCCTGTCAGCTGCCTGCAATTTGCCAGTTCAAATCTCACCAAGCTCAAGGTGGACCCAGCCTTCCATCCTTCCGAAGTCAGTTAAATGAGAACCCAGATTGTTGGGGGCAATATGCTGACTCAGTAAACTGCTTAGAGAGGGCTGTAAAGCACTGTGAAGCAGTATGTAAGTCTAAGTTCTAGTGGTATTGCTTTCATCAGAATAATTCTATCAGACATGCGAGCGGCAAAATTCTGCAAGGAAGGGAGAAAATGGGCAGAACTTGGGATGCAATGGAAGACTAACTGGTATTAAATGGAAAGGGACACCACTTAATAATTATACACTAATGGAAGATGGTTGAAAGATATTCCAGAATCAATTCCTGACTTCTCTAATTAGTATTCTTTTATGGAGAGCCTAGGAGTTCCTACCCATTGATCCGTGGGGTTGACTGCCTCATGTTAGCTATGCTGTTGGTACCTAAGTTCACTTTGTCAATCAGCATGACTATTCATGAGAGAAGCTTGGAGATAGTCTCCTACAAGTGACTCCTTTTGTCTTGCAAATTATTAGCACAAATAAGATGCAAAGGTATTCACTGCACAGTGTTGTTTAAAACAGATCATTATTAATTTTAATAATTTATACCAATGCTTGCTAAATAATAATTGGTGGAGAGCATAAAGAACTGACTACACAAAGTTCCTTTTGTACTGAAAACTTTTGTTTTCTTGAAATGGATATTTTTAGCTTGGAGAAAATGAATAATCAATGTTTCCCTCTTTAGAAGCTACTGTGAGGCTGCAGCAAAGTTTCTTTGCTGCCATTGTTCCTTAATTTTACAGGTTTTAAAATCCTCTCAAGTCATTCCTGCAAAGAGGCCTGTGCTGTGGACTTGGTAATGAGCCGTTTACAAACTATCATCCCAGTGGATGAAAGGTGAAGAGGGCCTGCATCAAAACACTGCAGTTGGAAATGCTGCTAGGCAGGCTTTTCAATCCTTTCCATTTCACTGCATTTATTCCCATACCCAATAATCATAATTCTTTTGCCACTTTGCATGCAGAGTTCTCAACAAATAGTCTCGATTCTTCCTTGCAAGTCAGGCTATGCTTTCCTTTATATGTGTATATTTTTTCCTTTTATGAGTCAAAGTTTGCTGACTCCTCTCTTTTGTGAATGCTGATGTGCTGTTTGCCCACAATGCATCAGCACTCATATTTAATATGAGAGGCAATGATTTGTGCCCTATTCAACATTAGGGGTTTGCTTCCAACCAGCATATTA
Organism: Ahaetulla prasina; assembly: GCF_028640845.1. Lineage (NCBI taxonomy): Eukaryota > Metazoa > Chordata > Lepidosauria > Squamata > Colubridae > Ahaetulla > Ahaetulla prasina. Next base: position 39,977,444 of record NC_080544.1, on the reverse strand, counting down.
TAATTTTTGAGTTCCTATTCTTTTGCATGAAGTGAAAATAACAACAATAACAAAAACAACAACACTAAAGTCATTTATCTAAAGGGATTGATTAGATTTGGCAACTCCACTGACATTGTGCCAAGTGTTCTGTTGGTTTTAATTTAAGATTAACTGGTGGCAATAAACTATGCTAATGGGGTGGGCATGGTTATTTATCTCCACTATATTATCACCATTTAATTGCTTTTGATGCAAGCATTACTATTCATAGGGAGGTATTGCCTCTCAGCTGTCATATGACATTGGATAGCAAAAGTACCCAGTTGCTTTTCTGACATTAAAAATGGATGGCATTTATAGCAATTATTCTAAAGTTGCTCACTCAGCTTACAATGAATTCAGAATAAATATGAGCAAGGCTCGGTGGAGTGTTCTACCCTTTAGTCTCAGTTGTCATAGTGAATACACACACACACACATTTGGGAAATGATAGCTGGCATTAGGAATTACTCGCCATATCCTGCCCCAAATAAATAAGTAACAGAAAATGAACACCATCAAGTGTATAGGCAGAGTATGAGAAAAACAAAAATTAAGATAGTGGCTGTGATTAAAAAAAAACACCAGGGGAGCTTTGATAACTTCATTGTGGTCACCATCTTAATTTTTTTCTTTACTATACCTAGTGGACAGTCTTGATCGAGAGCTATCTTATATCTAAATGAATTTTAATTTTAAAGTATTTAGCTATATATTAATAGCGATAATTTCTGCAGTATGACCCTTTGCTTTGCTCTTCATAAAACTAACATGGTAGGGTCGAATGTTATAACTCTTATTTCATGCAGAAGAATTTTTGGGAATGGGAGAATGTATCAGTTTCTCCTCCTTTCTCACTTTTCCATGAATTAATTCAGTTATTCCATTGTTGTTCCAGTATGAGATGTGCGTTAGGAAGGAACATGTAATCCATTTTGAGTATCTTTAAGGGTGCATATGCATTTTTGTTCTCTGATATGCATTTTTGCAGTAATATGTTTTCTATTTTCTCCATCTTTTTCTGTCTGTTTTTTAAAACTGATCTGGAGATTTTTTAAAGAATTTGAACTGGATTGGAAACTTCAGAAAAATGCAACTAACAAAGAGATTTCACAGAATTATCTTTGGTTTGTGGATTGATTCTATTCATAAATCAAAAATTAGAAAAGGCTATATTTGGATGTGAAGTAAATGAATTTCTCTTCTCTCCTTATCTTGAATTTGTAGTTCCAATGTTTCTTAAGGACAGCAGGATGGAAAGATTGTGCTAAATAATGAATGCTGTCTAATTTTAAGCTGCCAACATTGGTATTCAAAGAATTCTTTCCATGAATGTCAGCCCTCTAGCACAGGGTGTTTCAACCTTGGCAACTTTAGGATGTGTGGACTTCAACTCATACTGGCTGGGGAATTCTGGGGATTGAAGCAACACGCGTCTTAAAATTGCTAAGGTTGAGAAATACTGATCTAGATCTAGATTGTAGCAAATTAAAATATATATTTTTTTAAAAAATGACAGAGATGGGAATGAGCAGGGAACCCACCGATACCATCCTAAACTGCCTTGACATAAAAGTAGTTGCAGTAGAAAAGAGTTGTTACTCTAAGATGCTCCTAGTTACTGTGTGAGTAGAAATAACTCACCATAAAAGATGAAGATAAGTTGGGCTCCTGTTGACTGCCCATTTGTCACTGCCTTCTTTCAGGGTGTTTTTCAACTTTTGAATCTAGCCTATCATCTTGGCTTTTTGTATGTGTATCTCAAATCCATGACTAATTTGGCCTACATTTGGTTAGCTTGCAAGGCTAGAAGCTGTTGAAAGGTCTTCCTGTTTTGAAGGGGCTTTGGGTGGTGAGCTTCTGTTCTTTTTCTTTCTTTGGTTTGGTTGTTTCTGCAAGTTCTCAAGTAAAATAGTGAAGAGCTCAGCTATTTGGAAAATTCACTGATAAAAAGGTGAAGGGAAGGAGTACTCCTTCTCTCCCCTCCACCGGTAACATCTAAGAAGCTGGAGTTCAAGAATGGATTGAAATCGAGATAGCAAGTTTATTTATTTGTATTTATATAGGACTTAAGTTCTTAAGCCAGCTTCATTTTTATCTAGGTCGTGCACGGGAATATAGCAATTTGAGGTGATGTAGAAAAAAGCCTCTGCCTACGGGTTTTTAATGTGGTTTTTTTTCTATAAAGAAAAAAAATTTAAAAAGCAGAAGTGGGATGAAAAAATGACAGTTATGCTCAAATGACAGCAAAGACTTTAACCAAAGGCCATTGCATGGCAGAGCCTGAACTCTGGACTGTTGGCACATAGAGTTAAATATATGGTTGGAATGAGGGCATGGTTCCTTATGTGTGTCACGAGAACACCTCAAAGTTGTCTTTGGTCACCTGCCCTGCAGTGTTTCACCTTAAAAACTCCTCTGAGCAAAGTAGCCCTAAAACAACAAAAGGAATGACAGAAAAGAAAAATAAAAAGACAGACTTTCTCCCTTTACTTCAAGTAAAGAGATATTTTTAATTGTTCCTGAACTGAATTAGTTACTGTTATTTATTAATAATAGTTACTGGGACGGCACGGTGACCTAGAGGTAAATAAACTTGCCTCCCATTTGGAAGGCTGAGAGCGCAATCCTAGGCAGTGGCACATGTAGAGAAAATATCTGCTGCAAACTCCATATTGGCATCTGGAAGGGCATCTGGCCAGTAAACGCTCAGCTCCTTTCAGTCGCCGTGATTTCACCCCAAATAAAGGGATTAAAAGAAAAAAAAATACTAATAATAGTAACCATTATTCCTGAATGAATCCTAACATTGCTTTTCTCTTTTTGAAACTTAAAATGTCGCCTTTGCATTTAAGGAATCCTTTGTATTTTTTTAAAAAAATTCTTATATAAAATATAGAAAAATGAAAAAATACTAAGATTTTATAAATACGTTTCTAGCTTGCCCGCTCTATTAGGTTTTCCTAATAGTATTTTGAAGCATAGGAGAAATGCTTCAGCGAATGTTTAAGTTGACATTACCTCAATATGCTGATCAGAATCTGTCAAAAACTGTAATAATATTCTAACCAGCTGATGCAGCAATCAGTCAAGGATTGTTAACAAGGCCAATGGGCTAATCTCTTGGGCTGTTTAAGCATTCAGAAAACTGACTAGTATAAAGTGCTGAAGCAATGAATCCCTTTCAGGCTTACACTTTAGTTTCTGAGGGAGGTGGAGGGGACCATCCGATCATTTACCATTCCAAAACGATTCTATAGAAGAAATTCTTTCAAAGCTGGAAAGAATTCTAAGGGCTGATGTTTTATCTTTCTATATGTATCCTTATCATTATTTTCAATAGGCTAATGAAAGGATATAATACCTGAGGCAGAGCCATCTTTTGAATATATGTTACGGACATGAATATTTTCAAACCATCTGCTTATATTTTTCCAGTTTAAGAAATCAAGGCAAATATATTTTCAGATATGATCCTGACCATGAATTTAGATTTAGATTTTCATTGGATATTCTGTTTTATATCATCAGAAATGACAAAGTAGCATCTCCCAAAGCAGGAATAGAGAGCTGATTCCAATATCTTCATTAAATTCTTCTCTCTTTCCACCTTCTCCATTATAACAAAAACGTTTCCATGATATTAATGGAAGATTTTCAACAAGTTAGAGACAAAGGAGGTTTTAGTTGATGGGGAAAAGATTAAACCTTCCTCTATCTAAGCCTATTAATTTATTGGATTTATATCCCAGATTTTCTCCAGGAGCAGAAGGCAACACACAATAAGCACACAAGGACATATAATACTCTAGCCTCCATTTTTTCTCCATTTATAGAAAGGAAGGAAAATGACCTTAACAGAAATATACAAGAGTAAGGGTAAGGGTGCTGAAATATTTTTAAGCCTTCTTTATTTTTTCAATATTTCTGTCAAGGTTATTTTCCCTCCTGTGGAATCCTTGGTGCTCTCTGACTGTGATTGTTTTCTTGCAGACTTTTCATTACCAAACTAGGTAACATCAGCAGGGCTAGAAGGGAGTGGGGTTTGCTCTCATTTTATATGCTAGTGACTTGCCCTGTTGATACTGGTGGAAGTGGTCCTTGATTAGAGAGCTGTTTACAGCTAGCTTATTTGTCTGAGTTGGTGGTTCCTTGATTGGAGAATTGTTTACTTCTTGACTGCTGACTAGTATAAATCTTGGTGGTTAATCTCTGCTCATCTGGGTGTTGATTGCTGGTAAGGAAGTGTTTTGGTCTTTTTGTTTCCTTTTTGGCTTTTCGGTTGTTTTCCTTGAGTGACGTGTAGAACTTATTAATTTCTATGTGCCTGTTGGTGGCAGTCTTATCTGAGTGACAAGCTTCCAGGCATTCTCTAGCATTTTATAAATTTTATATAAATTTATATAAATTTATATAAATTTTATATAAATTTTTAGTCTTTTTTTAAATGTGTATTTATTGTATCTTTTAATTGGCTGTTAACCGCCCTGTGTCCTTCGGGAGAAGGGCGGTATACAAATGCAATTAATAAATAAATAAAATAAATTTTTGGACTTGGCTTGATCTAGGATGTCCCCAGTTCCCAGTTGAAATTATGGTTAAGTCTGTCATGTGTTGTGAATTTAGGGAGTTTTGTTCATGTTTTGTGTCTGCTAGTTAGTGCTCGTTTTTCTTCCTTATTATTTCATAACACCTAAATTGTGAAAAAGGTTGATCTAAGAAGCAGTGATGGCCTCAAAGAAAGAAGAATTACCATGATTATTAGTGTACTTGAACCAACATCTTTTTGGTTCTGATCCACCATTTTAACTAAGTTGGATGCTGATCCACCATTTTAACTATGTTGGATGCTGAAATCGTCTCTTCAACTGGGTTATAAAAATGGTTCAGTTGGTGGCATTTCATAAATCTTCATTTTTATTTTTTCCTCTTTTAGAATAGAATAGAATAGTATAGAATTTTATTGGCCAAGTGTGTTTGGACACACAAGGAATTTGTCTTGGTGCATATGCTCTCAGTGTACATAAAAGAAAACATATGTTCATCCAGAATTGTAAGGTACAACACTTAATGATAGTCATAGGGTACAAATTTAACATTTAATGATACAACACTTAATGATAGTCATAGGGTACAAATAAGCAATCAGGAAAAAATATCAATATAAATCATAAGGATACAAGCAACAAAGTTACAGTCATACAGTCATAAGTGGAAGGAGATGGGTGATGGGATGATGAGAAGATTAATAGTAGTGCAGATTTAGTAAATAGTTTGACAATGTTGAGGGGATTATTTGTTTAGCAGAGTGATGGCGTTCGGGAAGAAACTGTTCTTGTGTCTAGTTGTTCTGGTGTGCAGTGCTCTGTAGCGTAGTTTTGAGGGTAGGAATTGAAACAGTTTATGTCCAGAAAGACAATATACAAACATAATAAATAAATACACTTTCATCTACCTGCTTAACCTCAGGAAAGGACATCACCCTAGTATAGGCAGAAGTGACCAAATACCCAGGCCAATTATGAGTATGAGTTGCTGATCCAATGGGATCTATAATGCACACATGATGAGAGGTACCACTTGCAATAGTTATCTTTTGAATGGGCTACAGTCTTGCTTACTTTTCACACTTCAAACATTTCCTAAAGGAAAAAATCATGAAGGAATTCTTTCCATAGAACCTTTTCAGCAGTGGCTCCACTATAAATGTAAAGCAAACAGTGTTTGGATAACTTGTCCATCCAAATTCTCTGCACAAAAATCAGACTGATAATTTCAAAACTTGTGCTTGGCTTTATTTATTTATTTTTGTTGCTGTGCTTTTTTTTTTTTTGCTTTATTTATTTAAGAAATCAAAATTTAAAAGGAACAAGAAACAACACTAAAAGTCAATGCAACAAGCACGTAAATTATATTTATAAGCTTTTATACAGCATAATTTTATTGCCATGTTAATGATTTTACTGATTCTCATTGCCATGGGCATACTTGTAGAAAGCGAGTTGTAAAAAGTTATAAACCCTAACTTTATTTTGTTCAAAATAAAAAGTATTAAAAAATAAAGCTTCTTCAGATCTTACTGGATTATATTCCTTGTAGTCAGCTGGTCGTTTGCATTCTTTTAGAGGTTTGTCTATGTCCTTAGGGTCACCTGAGTAGGGCAAATGGCCATGGAGCCTTCTTGGTACTGTGTTGTGGAGCTGTGCTTTCTGCAGGATGTTTTCTGCCCTTTGTCCCTTCACTGTTGAGCAAAGGTGTTGTGTCTTGTCCGCTCTCATCGCAGCCAGGATCTGCTTATCTGCTCCCGAACACGGAGGAATGTATGCCTCCCAGCCCCAGTCCTGGCTCCATGCCCAGACAAGCTGCAGAGGAGGGGGCACCTCCTGGTCCCAGCCCTGGCTCCATGCCCAAGCAGGCTGCAGAGGAGGGAGCATCCCCCGGCCCCAGCCCTGGCTCCATGCCCAGGCAAACGGAGCACCTAGACCCCTCCCCCTCCTCCACAGCATGTGAGCCTGAGGAAAGTTTACTTCCAACAGCTGATTGGAGTGACCCTCGCATCAGAAGATTGGATAGGCGGAGGCAACAGAAGGAAGGGAGGGGCAGGCCTTAATGAGTGCTGAGTCATGGAGCCACACCCCATGGCCTATATAAAGGATCTGCTTTCTGGCAGTCTCTGAGTCAGGCAAAGTCGAACTTATATTGCTGAAGTCACTTACTGGTCTCCTGCCTGCTCTAAGGACTTTGCTAGGACTTTGGGCAGAGCTGCAGAGGCAAGCCTGATTCGGATTTCCCTGACCTGGCCGTCAGCGGAGGAGTGGGACACAACAAAAGGCATAGGCTATTGGGGATGAGTCTGTGTTGTCTGCATCGCAAACCGAAGTGCAAATGGTTCCTGTAGTCTGCAATTTTAATCCATTCATAGTCCTACACCTTTCAAAGGATGTTCATCCCAAAGTGAATACTTAAATATCCATGGAGATTCTCAGTCATCCAGGTCATGGTTGTCCCAAAGGTACTTTTTCAAAAGACAACTGAACTTTCTTGTTTTCCTTTGAAGACGTTTCACTTCTCATCCAAGAAGCTTCTTCAGCTCTGACTGGATGGTGGGCAATAGAAGGATTTATATTCCTTGCAGACAGCTGGTCCTTTTCATCCTTTTAGAGAATCATTGAGGCCACTTGGAGGTTTATTTGTGTCCTCAGGGTCCCCCGAGTAGTGCAAATAGGCTTGGAGCTACTTGGAACTGCTGAAAGGACTGTGTTGTGGAGCTGTGCTTTCTGCAGGATGTTTTCTGCCCTGGGTCCCTTCACTGTTGAACACGGGCATAGGCTGAAAAGTCTAGAAAGTCAAGTTGCTTCTTGAAAAAGCACCTTTGGGACAACCATGACCTGGATGACCAAAAATCTCCATAGGCCTATTAAAAAAAAACATATTGATTTTACACTGATCAAAGAAAGTATATATTTCAAATATCAACTATTAAGAAGCTTATCAGAAAAAAAGATTAAGTTGTTTAGACATGGCAACATCTAAGACAGAGTTAGAGAGCGCTTTTCTTTTTAACGTTTTGTTTGGTGGAGTGAACCAGATTACTGTTAACTTCAGAGGAACAACAAGAAGTATTTTCCTGAATTGCAGCCTCTCTTTCATCTTATGACTTTCCTTGAACTTCCTTCAGCTCTGCAGAAGGTTTATGGCTTTATTTTGTTCTAGTGATATAGCTTAATGGAGGTGAGTGCTATGAAACTATACCAAAATTTGCAAGAGTGAATTGCCAAGACAAGAGAGGAATGCCCCAGACAAAAACTGTCTGAATATCTAGCGTGAACTTGAAACCTTTGGCACAGCAGAGATTTCAGCTTAGTAAATGAGGTCTTCTTTTCAAAGCCTCTGGTGGCAACTCCTTTTTCTACACTTTTGCAAAGAGGTTACTCCTGCCTGCCATATCTAGGTTATGCTAAAAGAACTAAAACCTCGTTGTATTTTTGAAAATGATGACGCAAAGCTAATGCTAGCCCACAGTATATTTTCAAAAGCTTTTAAATGAAGGGAATGAAGACAGTCACTAAAGGGATTTCAATAAACCTTCAGTCAGGATCTCCAAATTCAGAATTCTCTTTATTTTATAGCTTTACTTCTTTCTCTTAACATGAAAACCTAAGACCTAGAAGATTTATTTCACCTTCCATTTGTGAAATTACAAATAAAGAAATATATTGTTTCAGGTTAATAATTAACATAGGAAATAAGGAAGATAACACCAAGTTCAGAATTCTGTTCTCTGTTCTTTCTCCCAAGGTTTAGACATGTCAGTGATGATCTATTCAGGCAGTCCTTGACTTAGGATCACAACTGAGCCCAGAATTCAGGTTGCTAAGTGAGAAAATTGTTGAGTGAGTTTTGCCCTATTTCACAATTTTTCTTGCCACATTTGTTAAGTGAATCACTGCAGTTGTTAAATTAGCAGCATAGTTGTTAAGTGAATCTGGCTTTCCCATTGACTTTGCTTGTCAGACGGTCGTAAAAGATGATCACATGACACGGGACACTGTGACCATCATAAATATGAACCAGTTGTCAAGCACCTGAATGTAAAACATGTGACCATAGGGATACTATGTCACTACATGAAAAACATCCATAAGTCACCTTTTTCAGGGCTGTTGTAACTTTGAATGGTCACTAAACGAACTATTGTAAGTCGATTCCTTGGCCTCACTTTTAATAGAAAAAAACTGTCACATAAGCCTTGGACTTCCAGAAATGCCAAAACATTATAAAATTTGTTTCAATGGGGAAAACATTTCAGCAGTGAATCTCGAGAAATTGCAATTTAGACTCCTACCAATAGCGGCAGGAAGTAGTTCTATGGCAATTGCTGAGTCAGACTGAAGATGCCACCAGGCGTAAAACCTTCCATAACAGATGTAGAACAATTGTTTGACATTTTAATCAATAAGGATTATGATCCAGGATGTCTGCAGAAAATTGTAGCAATTTTCTGTTTCAGTTCATCATGAGAATAATTCAGATCTTACATAGCCACCAGGTATAAGATCATGTCATTTGTTTAAGCTTCACAATTGCAAAAAGTGATTGACCATTGAACAAATGAGAGATAAGTGGGTGGAGGATACTTATTTATTTATTTTATTTTATTTTTATTTATTTAACAATAATAATAATAATAACAACAATAGGTTGGAAGAGACCTTGGAGGCCTTCTAGTCCAACCCCCTGCCCAGGCAGGAAACCCTACACCATCTCAGACAGATGGTTATCCAACATTTTCTTAAAAATTTCCAGTGTTGGAGCAGTCACAACTTCTGCAGGCAAATTGTTCCACTAATTAATTGTTCTAACTGTTAATTAATTGTTCTCCTTAGTTCTAAGTTGCTTCTTTCCTTGATCAGTTTCCACCCATTGCTTCTTGTTCTACCCTCAGGTGCTTTGGAGAACAACCCAACTCCCTCTTCTTTGTGACAACCCCTGAGATATTGGAACACTGCTATCATGTCTCCCCTAGTCCTTCTTTTCATTAAACTAGACATAACCAGTTTCTGCAACTGTTCTTCATATGTTTTAGCCTCCAGTCCCGTAATCATCTTTGTTGCTCTTCTCTGAACTCTTTCTAGAATCTCAGCATCGTTTTTACATCGTGGCGACCAAAACTGAATGCAGTATTCCAAGTGTGGCCTTACCAAGGCATTATAAAGTGGTACTAACACTTCACGTGATCTTGATTCTATCCCTTTGTTTATGTAGCCCAGAACTGTGTTGGTTTTTTTAGCAGCTGCTGCACACTGCTGGCTCATATCTAAATGGTTGTCCACTAGGACTCCAAGATCCCTTTCACAGGTACTACTATTGAGCAAGGTGCCACATATACGGTACCTGTGCATTTTGGGTTTTTTGCCTAAATTTAGAACCTTACTTTTTTCACTGTTAAATTTCATTTTGTTAGATAGCGCCCAATGTTCAAGTCTGTCAAGATCCTTCTGTAACTTGAGCCTATCTTTTGGAGTGTTGGCTATTCCTGCCAGCTTGGTGTCATCTGCAAATTTGATGAGTTCCCCATCTATCCCCTCGTCCAAGTCATTGATGAAGATGTTGAAGAGTACTGGGCCTAAAACAGAGCCTTGGGCTACTCCATTGCATACTTCCCTCCATGTGGATGTAGTTCCGTTGAGGACTACACGTTGAGTGCGGTTGGTCAGCCAGTTATGAATCCATCTGGTGGTGGTGCTGTCTAACCCACATTTTTCTACTTTATCTAGTCGTAGGTTATGGTCTACTTTATCAAATGCTTTATGAAGTCCAAGTAAATTATATCGACAGCATTCCTCTGGTCTACTAATTTTGTCACTTTGTCAAAGAATGCAATAAGATTAGTCTGGCATGATCTGTTTTTGACAAACCCATGTTGGCTTTTGGTTATTACTTTGTTTGCTTCTAGGTGTTCGGTGATTCGTTGCTTGATTATCTTTTCCAGAATCTTCCCCGGTATTTATTTATTTATTTATTTATTAAATTTTTATACCGCCCTTCTCCCGAAGGACTCAGGGCAGTGTACAGCCAAAATAAAACACAATATATATACAATTAAAATCAAAATTTAAAATAAAGCATATTACAAAAAGGCCAATGTTTAAAAATTTAAATTTAAAATTTAAAAATTTAAAAAATTTAAAACCCCACAACAATAAAACCCAGTTTAAAATGTTAAAAAACCATTATGCCAGTCCAGCTTGAATAAATAAGTATGTTTTTAGCTCACGGCGAAAGGTCCGAAGATCAGGCACTTGGCGTAGGCCAGGGGGAAGTTCATTCCAGAGCGTCGATGCTCCAACAGAAAAGGCCTTACTCCTGGGGGCCGCCAGCCGACACTGTTTGGTGGATGGCACCCTGAGGAGACCTTCTCTCTGAGAGCGTACGGGTCGGTGGGAGGCATAAGGTAACAGCAGGCGGTCTCGTAAGTATCCGGGTCCTAAGCCATGGAGCGCTTTAAAGGTGGTAACCAAAATCTTGAAGCGCACCGAAGACCACAGGAAGCCAATGCAGACTACGGAGCAGTGATGTTACATGGGAGCCACGAGCGGCTCCCGTTACTACTCGCGCAGCCGCATTCTGGACTAACTGTAGCCTCCGGGTGCACCTCAAGGGCAGCCCCATGTAGAGAGCATTGCAATAATCCAACCGAGACGTAACCAGAGCGTGAGTGACTGTGCATAAGGCATCCCGGTCAAGGAAGGGACGCAACTGGCGGACCAAGCGAACTTGGTAAAAGGCCCTCCTGGAGACGGCCGCCAGATGTTCATCAAAGGACAGCCGTCCATCCAAGAGAACGCCCAAGTTGCGAACCACCTCCTTTGGGGCCACTAACTCGCCCCCAACAGTCAGCTGCGGGTGCAGCTGACTGTACCGGGGTGCCAGCACCCACAGCCACTCCGTCTTGGAGGGATTGAGCTTGAGTCTGTTTCTCCCCATCCAGACCTGTATGGCCTCCAGGCACCGGGACAGCACTTCGATAGCTTCATTGGGGTGGTCCGGGGTGGAAAAGTACAGCTGAGTATCATCAGTGTACAGATGATAACTCACCCCGAAACCACTGATGACCTTGCCCAGCGGCTTCATATAGTTGTTAAATGGCCACCCATTCATATTGAAGTTAGGCTGATAGGTCTGTAGTTTCCTGGATCTGTTTTTTTTCCTTTTTTGAAGATGGGAACTACATCAGCTCTTTTCTAGTCCTCTGGTAGTTCCCCTGTGCTCCAGGATCTTTGAAAGATATAGTTCAGTGGTTCTGAATTTCATCTGCCAGTTCCTTCAGAACCCTGGGGTGTAATCCATTTGGTCCTGGTGATTTGAACTCGTCTAGGGTTGACAGATGTTCACTTACCATTTTTTCCCCTATTTTAACTTGTGTTCCTAATCTGTTTTTTGTGGTGCTGTTTTTGATAGGTTGGATTGTTTTTTCCTTTTGTGTAAAGACAGATGCAAAATATGAGTTAAGTAGATCTGCTTTCTCCCTGTTGCTTGTCACCTTCTTGCCACTTTCTCCCAGCAATGGGCCAATTGTTTCCTTGACTTTTTTCTTGTTTTTAACATGTTGGAAGAAGCTTTTTTTGTTATTTTTTACTTTTGTCGCTAGCCTTTGTTCATTGTGAGCCTTAGCTTTCCTCACTTCATCTTTACAGGCTCGGGCTATTTGCTGATATTCTACCTTAGTTATTTGCCCCTCTTTCCACTTTTTATACTTTTCCTTTTTGTCTTTCAATTTGTCAGATAGTTCTTTATGCATCCATGCTGGTTTCTTTTGAGATCTATTATTTTTCTTCTTGTATTGTGCTAGACTGTGCTTTTATAATCTCACTTTTCAAATTTCCCAAGCTTCTTGAGTTGTTTTCCCGTTGAGGATTCTCATCCATGGAATCCTTCTCATGATCTCTCTAAGTTTATTGAAATTAGCTCTCTTAAAGTCCAAGACTCTAGTTTGACTTTGTTTTACTATTTGTATTTGCTTAATGTTGAATTCCAATATTGCATGATCACTTGCCCCCAAGGTTCCTGTAGCTTCAACACCTTCTATCATTTCATCTCTGTTAGTGAGAATTAAGTCCAGTATGGCTGATCCCCTTGTTGCCTTCTCTACTTTTTGGGAAACAAAGTTGTCTGCTAGGTTTGTTAGGAACCTGTTGGATCTTCCACTTGGTGCAGAGTTTGTTTCCCAGTTGATGTCAGGGTAGTTAAAATCCCCCATTACTAATGTGATGTGCTTCCTACATACCTTAGTTAGCTGACTAGCAAAAAGTTCATCTACTTCCTCTGTTTGGTTGGGTGGCCTATAGTATAGACCTCTGGCAATATCATTTTTCTCCCCTTTTATATTGACCCATTCAAGATGATTTTCATCATTGTTGTGCTCTATTTTTTCAAACACATACTGAACAATATATATAACTGTAAGCATGAAATAAACATACAAAATGAATACAACCAAAGGGAACATTAGGACAGGAACGGTAGGCACGCTGGTGCTCTTATGCATGCCCCTTACAGACCTCTTAGGAATGGGGTGAGGTCAACAGTAGACAGTCTTAGGTTAAAGTTTTGGGGATTTTGGAATGAGACCACGGAGTCAGGTAGTGCATTCCAGGCATTAAAAACTCTGTTACTGAAGTCATATTTTCTACAAACAAGATTGGAGTGGTTCACCTTAAACGTGAATTTATTGTGTGCTCGTGTATTGTTGTGGTTGAAGCTGAAGTAGTCTTCGACAGGAAGGACATTGTAGCAGATGATTTTATGAATTATGTTCAGGTCATGCCAAAGGCAGCGTAGTTCTAAATTTTCTAAACCCAGAATTTCAAGTCTGGTGGCATAAGGTATTTTGTTGCGATCAGAGGACTCTTCTTGTGAAATATTTCTGGACACGCTCAATTGTATTAATGTCCGGTATGAAGTGTGGGTTCCAGACAGATGAGCTGTAATCGAGAATTGGTCTACAAATGTTTTGTATGCTCTGGTTAGTAGTGTAATCTGTCTGGAGAAGAAGCTATGCAAGATTAAGTTTACAACTTTTAATGCCTTTTTGGCGATGTAGTTGCAGTGGGCTTTGGCACTTAGATCATTTGAGATGAGTACTCCAAGGTCTTTGACAGAGTGAGGATCATCTACCTCCGGACCTCCGGACCTTCTGCCGCGAGCTTAAAACACACTTATTTATTTGCGCAGGACTGAATTAGATTTTAAATTTATGGGTTTTAAATGGGTTTTATTTTTATATTGTTTTAAATATTCGGCTTTTAGAATAAGTTTTTTTAATTGTTTTTACTCTGTATTTATGTGTTTTTATGTGCCTGTTAACCGCCCTGAGTCCTTCGGGAGATAGGGCGGTATACAAATACGATTAATAAATAAATAAATAAATATCTAGCTTGTATTTAGTGTTCTGATTCTTTTTTCCAGTGTGTAAGACCTAGCATTTGTTGGTTGAGATTTGCCAAATTTTTGACCATTCCAACACAAAGTCAAGGTCTTTTTGAAGGGTAGCTGCATTGTTGGTAGTGTTAAATAGTTTAACATCATCGGCGAAGAGAACACAGTTACTTATAATATGGTCACATACTTATAAGATTTTTATGTATCTCTTAATGCATGATCAATATTTGTTGATTGCTCTATATAGGAACCTTTTATGTCTAGAATGTGGATAGTTAGATACATAGATAGATATTACAAATCAAAAGTTGTTAAAAGATATCAATAGTTTATTTTCAGAAGACATGTTGAAAGATTAATGCTGAATACGACTGATAAAAATTAACTCAATATTTTATTTAGAGGTCACAGCAATGGACTGCGACAGGTAAACTCCAGGTTTCTCCATCACCAGATGTTGTTAGGTTGACTCCTCATAATTTTTAACTTTTTCTAATACTTTTGAAGATGGTGGTAATAGAGAACGTAGTATTTTTATCAAGTGGTTTGTCACAGTTTTCCTCTTAGGGTTGACGAAGACTTTGACTGGCTCAAAGTCACTCAGAAAGTTTGTGCCTAAGGCAGATCAAGAGTTTAGTCTCTCAGTGTCTAGCCCAGTGCTTTTTGTCAAAAGGTAAGTCAAAAGCTGTAAGTACAAAACTCATGGAATTCTCAAAAGTATAATCAGAACTTATCACCAGAAGATCACAAAGTATAGTATTTTTCAGACTATAAGATGCACCCTTTTGTCTTCCAAAAGGGGTGAAAATGTATGTGCATCTTATAGACCAAATATTGCTGTAGCCCTGTCCACCTGCTGGCTGTTGTTTTGCCTCTGCATGCCCCATTTTCAGGTCTTTTTTTGGCCTTTTTCAGGCCTCTTTTGAGGCTTTTTTCTGGCCAGTTTTCAAGGCCCTTTTGGCACATTTTCAAGGCTTTTTTGGCACATTTTCAAGGCTTTTTTTTGGCCAATTTTTTTTCAGAAAAAAGGGCCGAAAAGAACCTCAAAAATGAGCTGAAAAAAGCCACAAAAACAGGCCGAAAAAAGCCTCGAAAATGGGCTGAAAAAACCCCTAGAAAACAGGCAGAAAGAAGCCTTGAAAATGGGCTGGAAAAGGCCTGAAAAAAGCCCCCAAATGGGGCATGTGGAGGCCAAAAACTTTTTTTGGTTGATTTCCTCTTCCAAATTTAGGTACGTCTTATAATCAGGTGCATCTTATAGTCCAAAAAATACGGTAAGTCACACGTTAAAACCGAAGCAAAGATTCAGTGTCTGAGTCTGTAGTTGGTATGTGGGAATGATCTTGGGAGGCATGAAGAAGAACCACAGCCTATACTACAGTCTGATAAATAGAATTTGAATCTGAAAGATGAGGGTTGTGAAAGTGCCCCCTCCCTAGTTTTCAGGAGAATCAATGGGAGGAAAGGAGAAGTATTTCAAGATTCTGTTAATATAACATTATAATAAAGACAGAGCTAATATCTTAGTTGTACTTCTTTCTGAACTACCTTGCAAGGCTAACAGAAACGCAATATCCCAGTCAGAGTAGATACAAAAAAACTATCCTTGATTCCTACTAAAGATTGGTGCAAACCACTAAAATGTGGATTTGTAGCAGAAGAGTTAGAATGATAGAATAGCCTGGAGGTTTTAAGCTTCCCTTTTAAGACCTCATATCCTCACATCTGGTCCTATGTGGTCCTATCTCCTACTTTGGAGATACTGGCTTGGTCAGTATCACTACAAATTCCTTGGCCATCACCTCTCTTCTGGAGGAATCTCCCCCAATCTCTGTGTGAAAATGAGATGGGCTTTTCCAACATCTGTTCTTTCTGACAATTAAACATGTCTACAAGTAAAAAAATGGAATGAATTTCAATCATGCTACCTTCTGTCCATCTATCATAGAAGTATGTGATATAACTTTATTCCTTCCCTTACTGGGAAATAAAGCAATGTCATTCTGATTCTTATTTAGTATCAAATAAACAATAAATGCTATTAAAAAAAGAAGAAAATAGAAACTATAAAAATCCTGAAAATTTACAAAAGCAAATGCAGTATTCTAGCCAGAGCACAAGAAATTGCTGGTCTGATACAAATGGATGTTTAACCCATGTGATGCAATCTGATATATAAATCATCAGAAAAATATAAATATAATTAGTAGCTTCCTGCTCAATATGAAAAAATGGGTAAAGTTTGAAATGATATAGAATGCATAGTTTGCATAGTTTAGAATGTTTAAAAAGAAAGCAACTTTTTAATGTAAATTCTGACTAGAACATATATGTCTTTCTACTATAAGAGCTTTTCTCCTTAAATAAAGACTACTTGCTTCTTTTATTTAGAATTCTCTTTTTGCTGGAAATTAAAACTTTAAACTGATGTCCAAGGGGAAAAATGCTACTCATATCTTTTTTTTCCAGCTTTGGTCCAGCAACTACTTCAGTTCTCTTCTCCAGTGCTATTCCCAAATATAGAATGGCTATAAGGTTTTCTTTCTATGCTGCAGGGTGAGGAACTTCAATATCTATCAGTGTTTGTGACAGAAAATCTGTTGCTCATGAAGATGTAGATTTTACGTTTGAGAAGTAGTCCAAAATCTTGTGAATGCCTGGTATGAAACTGAGAATTTTTGATTTTTTTTCCCAAAGTCAACAATTATTTAGAACAATCTAAATTGAACCAAACTAATAACTGGCCACATTTTAAAGGAAAGGCCATGAGAAAGATAACTGTTGGAAAATTTATTTTATTTATTTGTATTTTGCCTATATTATTTTTATAAATAACTCAAAATGGTGAACATATTTTTACACAACACCCTGTGAAGTGAGACTGACTTGCTCAGCTGGCTTTCATGGCAAAGGCAAAACTAGAACTCATGGTCTCTCACTTTCTAATCTGACTTGACCAAAGTGGCTGTTCAGTTTGAAATCCTAAAAGACAGTAGGAAATCCATCTCTTCATGCTAGCTCCTCCAAAGGAAATATAGGAATGTGCCGAATATTCCATCTGTCAGTGCCATAGGTATTACATGTTATTTTGTCTTATTAGAACACTAAAAAAACACTGTTACAGTTCAAAACGTTTCTTAATTTTCAGGATTTTGTATGCATTTTTCTCTGTAATTAATGGATGGGGGGGTGGGGGTTTGTCACCTCTCAAAAAAGATTGTTTGATACCTCTTGCCAGATTGTGGACTTTTTGTTTTGTTAATATATGAAATGATGGAAGAAAGCTTGAATCCATTACTGTCTGCTTATGTTACAGTGGAGTCTGCCCTAAGATTGGTACTAGTTTACTCTGGTTGAAATCTTGGGAGATTTCCTTTATATCCAACTGAGATTAAGTGGCCTTATATTCCTTGCCCAAGTGGCCTTATATTCCTGCTCAAGGAGCTGCTGATCCAATTCTACAGAGGAATTATTGAGTCTGTCATTTGCACCTCTATAACTGTCTGGTTCGGTTCTGCAACCCAACAAGAAAAACACAGACTTCAGAGGATAATTAGAACTGCAGAAAAAATAATTGCTACCAACTTGCCTTCCATTGAGGACCTGTATACTGCACGAATCAAGAAGAGGGCCGTGAAAATATTTGCAGATCCCTTGCATCCTGGACATAAACTGTTTCAACTCCTACCCTCAAAACGACGCTATAGAGCACTGCACACCAGAACAACTAGACACAAGAACAGTTTTTTCCCGAAGGCCATCACTCTGCTAAACAAATAATTCCCTCAACACTGTCAGACTATTTACCGAATCTGCACTACTATTAATCGTTTCATAGTTCCCATCACCAATCTCTTTCCACTTATGACTGTATGACTATAACTTGTTGCTGGCAATCCTTATGATTTATATTGATATATTGATCATCAATTGTGTTGTAAATGTTGTACCTTGATGAACGTATCTTTTCTTTTATGTACACTGAGAGCATATGCACCAAGACAAATTCCTTGTGTGTCCAATCACACTTGGCCAATAAAAAATTCTATTCTATTCTATTCTATTCTTTGCTATGGCTGCTTCCTAAATTAAACTTTGGCTTACAGAAACTGCTCAGGACATCCTATAAGGAATATTATCAAAATACTTTAAAGAGGTTGAATTGATTATCTGCCTCTCCCCCCATCTCTCCGCTATATTCTATCTATCTTTAATTTCAATCTTTCAAAGAGCAACATACTTTTGCATACTGTTGTTTAGAATAATACTGCTTTTGTAATGAGCGGGTAGAAGAGGAGAAAATAAACCATCCAGATGGATTTTGTGCATTATTAAATAATAATGGATATATACAGTTGAATATCAGCAGTCACATATTTTCTGTAAGCTTCCAAACAACTACACGATCAGAGCCTTGTGGTGTCTTGAAGGTGAGATACTAATGAGAGCATATGCTTGAGTGGTTTAGATATTTGTGGCACAGAAATACTCCCCCCCCACCCCACATCCTACTTTCAAGGTTATAATCACTTGCCCTGTAGCTCTGTTTTTATTTATTTATTTCCTTAATGGCAACATTTTTTATACAGCTTCCATAAATAAAAACCATCTAGGCAGTTCGCAAATAAATGTTAAAACCAGGAGAGTTTATTCATACTTGGCAGGTGTGAGGATGTTGAAGAGAGCTTTATACAAAATAATCACAAGCATTTTCTATTGTCTATTTTATTTTTTTTTCCTTGATAAAATCTAATTCCCTGGGATCCTCTCTCTCTCTTTAACTTTTCAGCCTGTGTCACTTCCCCAATCAAAAAAATTATATTTTTCATATTTGCTTTCCATGGGACAAGTAGGAAATATGACCAGAAAATTGGTACAGTCTCTCTCCCACCTTCTCTCTTCTGACAGCTGGTATAGCCTTCCTTTCATTAACATCTCTTGAATAATAAATATATAGTTTATTCCTTGGTAGAAAAGAGAGCAAAAGAGAGAGAGACAGATTTACTACTATTGTTTTCAGTCCATGGTCTCTGTCTCCAAATTGTCTAGTAGTGGTGAACAGAATGATAACTAAAAAATCAATCCTTTGTTTCCACATTAGCAATTTAGGTTGGAATTGCCATTCTTTGATCACTAATTATTTATGGAGACGTCAAGGAGCCAGTCCACTGCATTCTCATGTAGTGTGTTCAATCTCTCTCCACTCGTCCATTAGTTCAGACCTCAGCTGTAGTTATTTTTTTCTCCTGTTTGCAAAGGAATACAGGGCAGCTCTAAACTGCTCAATGTACCGAAGCCTTCCAGAACTACTGTGACTTGAATGAAAAGCTTTCTGTCTGCAAATTCAGCAGATTTTGTCTCTTTCTGTTCTGCCTAATTATGTTATTGATAATATCTCCCCACCTTCCCGGTAAAAAAAATCCTTTCAAATGTTGCTTTATGTCACTTATTTGTTAACCAGGGGTGCAAAACCTGCTTCATCATGTTGTCGTCATGTGACGTATCACAACTTTTTCCCTTTTCTTTGCTAAACCAGGCATGGGTGTGGCCAGCATGTGATGCATCTGGCCCGCGGGCCACGAGTTTGACACCCCTATGTTAAACTGACAATTTACTTTTTGTGGCAGCTTTAATTATTATCTCTTTCTTCCTTTCCCCCCATCTCTGCATTTTTAGACAGCAAAAGTATGCTGCTTCTCAATATATAAAGGGAGAGGTGCACTCGGGTGACTGCAGGAACCTAGTGCTTCAAGAGCTCTATGGCAGAGAAACAACCGGTTGTATCTTAAAATAGCATATTTGGGAATCTGCATTTTTTCTTAGAATGTTTAGCAATGGTTGTGTTGTCAAGAGTGAATTTCAGAGTGAGATATCTGCTTGTGTAATGCAATGAAGGTAGTGAAATGTATCAACTAAGCCTGCATATTCTTGATATGTGATAAATTTGTCAGAATTATATTTACTTTTTTTTCTCTCTAGAAGCTCAAAGTAACATAAACTTTTCCTCTCCAAAACAATAATCCTAACAGCGTCCAGTCTGAAGTCATACAATGAGTTTCCACGACTAAGAATGGACTTGAACTTGGGGGTATTCTCTATCTTAATTCGAAGCTAAAATATACCTTGCTGGCTCTTCAGCTAGAATTTTCTGTGGGCATTTTCTCATGAAAAATTCTGCATCCTGAAGGCAACTGCAGAATTTACAGAATTTCACAGTGTCCTCTGAGTTGGAAAGATGAGTTGGGTTTTCTCTGGTTTAACTACAGAGTAAAAGGGAATGCCATTTCAAATTGAGGATGGGGTGTTTTTTTCTTCACCTGGCCTGGTCTGATCTAGAGTCTTCTAAAAGGTTTCACAGGCAATCTTATTGGTTAATCCAATCTTTATCCTTTTAGTTAGCTATTACCACATTCACAAATCCTGTCAAAAGCTTGATTTTCCAAGGTTATATAAAACACATTGAAACTTCATCCTCCCAGACAATTGTTTGCCAGTTTACAATTCCTGTGAACAATCTCTCATTTTTTTCTTCTTCTTTTTCATTAACAGTATAGAATGAATTTTTGCCCATAACCCTGGCTGAAGTTGTTGGAAAAGATACTTGCTGCAAAAGTCTCCTGGTACTGATTTTGGTGAGAGTTTCTTTGCAGGAAGAATGATACTTTGAGAATGAGGCAGCTTTACTTTCATATCAACAATTCAGATTGTTTTTCAAAACAGCCAGTCAACTGCCCGCAGCATGGGCTAAAAGCGTGAAGGAATGGGGATGCTAGAAATGTGTGTGTGTGTGTGTGTGTGTGTGTGTGTGTGTGTGTGTGTAGTGTTAGATTTATATTTACTGACAAAGAAATAAAGGGAAGCTAGTATAGATCTATTTCAAGCTATTTAGCTAGGCATCAGCTAGCCATACCCTTCTGGGATCCGAACCAGGGCTTTCTTGTATATTATGCAGATGCATTAACCTCTAAGCCACAGGTTTTCTTTGTTTTGTCAGCTAACCAGGGGAAAGATTAAATGGGTTTTTTCCTATAAAAGCAATCTGGTTTATCCAAATATGGGAGGGAGCATACTGCTTCCCTTTCGCCTTTCAGCCCCAATATATATAAGTAGTTGGCCTCAAAATGCTTTGGAAAGACTGTAGGATAGAACCAGGACTGTGTGTGGAAGTATTCTCAAATCATCCAGATTTTGAAGAGAAGCTATTCTGTTTTATATATTTGAAGTATTCCACTTCTTTAGACTATACCTTATTTTAGTATGTTGCTAAAATAAAGGAGCAGTATTGTTTTTATTGTACCTATAGATTATGTGTTGGGTGGGTTTCCAAGAAACAATATGAAGAACCAAAACAAACACTTCCAGAAATGTTAAGTCAATGATGCTTAATTGGTCTCAAAACAAGAACCACTGGCTTAAAGCAAATATGGATTTTACTCAATTCAGAGCTTTCTCTTGTCAATCAGAGTTTATTTAGACTTCCAGGTACATGCAAGATTATTGTTATTTCATTATTGTATAGACCTTATCAGAAAATGATGAGAGAATGGCTATTTATGATACTCTGGAGAAAAGGGTAAGAGATAAACAGTTTGAACATATCCATCTTTGCTTTTCCTTCTAGTTTCTGCATTGTATAGAGTTTTCTTAGTCCCTTGGTGACACATGGAATTCATGTATGCTGCAGATTGTAAGACTCTAGAGAGGAATCATTTTAGGTTCCAAGGACCCTATATAGCCTTTAATCCAGTGCAAAGTGTTCTGCATTTGACTGGGACAAAGATCAGAAAAAATGAAATTGAACCAAATTAAATTACACTTAAATTCATTAAATACAGTTAATGTGATTGCTTTTGTGAAGGTAATAATTTCCAGCTTAGCCCACGTTAAAAATTTTAATTTGGTAAAGTGCTTCAGTGGGGTTGAGAAAAGAGTTGCAAGTTGTGAAGCTTGATTATGCAAAGCATTGGTGCTTCATTTATTAAAATTCTTTCTATTTCCCATGGTTTTATTAATTTAGCGAAATGTGGTTTTGGATTACAGGTACTCTTTTGCTCAAAAATACATGTTTACACTACAAACAAGCAATAGTTCTTAGTTGGAAAAGACTTCTTCTACCATGCTGGAGGAAACATATTAAAATCTGAAGCTGAATAATTAATGCTCCAAGGGATGAATGATCTCATATATATATATTGCATCTTGAGTGCAATACTTGGAAAATTAAAAGGCTCACAGAGATGATAGAGAATGCTAAGTGTCAGTTATTTAATTCTCAGCCTCTTTAATGGTGTATTTTATGCTGATGACATCAGTTGTTTGTGTCCCAAGGCTGTACCGCACAGCCTTTAAGAGTTCTATTGACCGATGCATCCATTCAGAGTTGAACAGTGTTCAAAACAAGGGTAATTAACCTAGGGAAGCTGAGTTTCATAGCCAAGGTTGTTATTGATTTGCATTGGTCATTTCTTTTCTTTTTGACATCTTATATGTTCCAACCTTGACCTAGCATATTTAAGCCAACAGATTCAAAAGTAGAGATACATTCTATTTTGACCCAGTAAATTTCTATGGATTTGAAAGCTTCAGATTAAGAACATTAATGTCAGTAACAGAAAATTATTATATGCTGCACTATCACATGTCTATCACTGCATATATGGATGTAGTAGATTCAGGTGATGGGCATAAGTGATAGTGTCCACATGTTGCGGAGCTCTTTTGGAAATGCTTTGTGTGGCAGTTAAAATGCACACTTTTTGTTGCTGTTTTTCTTCAAGGATGAAGAACAGATGAAGAATTAGGACATAGACGATCTCAGACAATAGTTTCAAAATCTCTTAAACTGTTTAATGAGACAGTGTAGGATCATACCACCTAAGATCACACCACAGGAATCTTAGATGCTTGCCTTCTTCATCTGAAAATGCAATTATATCAGGGCTGAAATGTAAAATTTGTTACTACTGGTTCTGTGTGCATGGCTTGGTGGGGGTGGGGTTAATATGACTGGGTGGGCATGGCCAACTTTTTTTTTTTTACTTTTAAAAACATTTTTTCTACAAACTCTTCAGCCAAAGAGCTTGTAGAAAACATGCTTTTAAAGGGTTCTGATGATCAGGCAACTCAGCTGGGATCACCAGAGGTAAAAAAAGCTTTTAAAGAGTTCTGACGATCCCAGCTGAGCCACGCGATCATCAGAGGCTTTTTTTTTTACTTTTAAAAGCATTTTTTTGGCTGAAGAAAAAATGCTTTTAAAAGTTAAAAAAAAACCCTCTGATGATTGCGTGGCTCAGCTGGGCATGGGGGGGGGGCACGGATTTTTGCTACCAGATCAAGTGATCCAGTCCGAATCGGGAGCATTTCACCCCTGAATTATATGGTATATATTCTCATTGTTTATTTAGATCTAGAGATTGTGAATGGACTGGTAACTGAGGGATCAGTTTCTTCATTAGAACTGAAGTAGCATGTTAGCTTAGGAAATTCAAGCCAGGCTATGTGACATGTATTTCTGTGTTCTTTAACAAAGGTTTAATGGTATGAGCAAGTAATAGAATGCAGCTGCGGTGGCGCAGTGGTTAGAATGCAGTACTGCAGGCTACTTCTCACAAACTCAAGGTTGACTCAGTCTTCCATCCTTCTGAGGTCAGTAAAATGAAGACCCAATTTGTTCAGGGCAATATGCTGACTCTGTAAACTGCTTAGAGAAGGCTGTAAAGCACTGTAAAGCGGTATATAAGTCTAACTGCTATTGCTATTTAGGTAAGAACTATAAACTTCATAAGCTGTCTTCCTTTTGATGAATGGACCTGGAAAGCTAGCCATTTAGTAGATGTGTTTGTTTTTTTGTCATCATTATATTATATTATTACATCGTTAATTATTATATTATTACATTAATGCATATTATTACATTAATCCAGAACAGGATAATGCTATAGGCCAGATTTGACCAGGGATTGCAAAGAAAAGAACTTCCAAAAAAATGTCTTGTATTGCAACATCCCTACAGTTGGGCAGTGGGTCAAGATGTTGCTGATTGTTCCATTCTAAATCCCCTCCTTTTTCTTTTGGATCACGTGCTCCAGAATAGAGCTGGCCTATTTTTGGTTCATTCATTTTAATGATAACCCTACGGTGGCAACAAAAGTAAAACAAAAGTGTGAGTGTGTATGAATGTCTGTATGTGACACACAGACACATACCATAACATAACATAACATAACAACAGAGTTGGAAGGGACCTTGGAGACCTTCTAGTCCAACCCCCTGCCCAGGCAGGAAAACCTACACCATCTCAGTCAGATGGTTATCCAACATTTTCTTAAAAATTTCCAGTGTTGGAGCATTCACAACTTCTGCAGGCAAGACGTTCCACTTATTAATTGTTCTAACTGTCAGGATATTTCTCCTTAGTTCTAAGTTGCTTCTTTCTTTGATCAGTTTCTACCCATTGCTTCTTGTTCTACCCTCAGGTGCTTTGGAGAACAGCCCGACTCCCTCTTCTTTGTGGCAACCCCTGAGATATTGGAACACAGCTATCATGTCTCCCCTAGTCCTTCTTTTTATTAAACTAGACATACCCAGTTCCTGCAACCGTTCTTCATATGTTTTAGCCTCCAGTCCCCTAATCATCTTTGTTGCTCTTCTCTCCACTCTTTCTAGAGTCTCAACATCTTTTTTACATCGTGGCGACCAAAACTGGATGCAATATTCCAAGTGTGGCCTTACCAAGGCATTATAAAGTGGTACTAACACTTCACGTGATCTTGATTCTATCCCTCTGTTTATGCAGCCCAGAACTGTGTTGGCTTTTTTAACAGCTGCTGCACACTGCTGGCTCATATCTAAATGGTTATCCACTAGGACTCCAAGATCCCTCTCACAGGTACTACTATTGAGCAAGGTACCACATATACGGTACCAGTGCATTTTGTTTTTTTGGCCTAAATGTAGAACCTTACTTTTTTCACTGTTGAATTTCATTTTGTTAGATAGTGCCCAATGTTCAAGTCTGTCAAGATCTTTCTGTAACTTGAGCCTATCTTCTGGAGTGTTGGCTATTCCTGCCAGCTTGGTGTCATCTGCAAATTTGATGAGTTCCCCATCTATCCCCTCGTCCAAGTCATTGATGAAGATGTTGAAGAGTACTGGGCCTAAAACAGAGCCTTGGGGTACTCCACTGCATACTTCCCTCCATGTGGATGTAGTTCCGTTGAGGACTACACGTTGAGTGCGGTTGGTCAGCCAGTTACGAATCCATCTGGTGGTGGTGCTGTCTAACCCACATTTTTCTACTTTATCTAGTAGTAGGTTATGGTCTACTTTATCAAATGCTTTACTGAAGTCCAAGTAAATTATATCGACAGCATTCCTCTGGTCTACTAATTTTGTCGTTTTGTCAAAGAATGCTATAAGATTAGTCTTGCATGATCTGTTTTTGACAAACCCATGTTGGCTTTTGGTTATTATTTTGTTTGCTTCTAGGTGTTCGGTGATTCGTTGCTTGATTATCTTTTCCAGAATCTTCCCCAGAATTGAGGTCAGGCTGATAGGTCTGTAGTTTCCTGGATCTGTTTTTTTCCCTTTTTTGAAGATGGGAACTACATCAGCTCTTTTCCAGTCCTCTGGCAGCTCCCCTGTGCTCCAGGATCTTTGAAAGATATAGTTCAGTGGTTCTGAAATCACGTCTGCCAGTTCCTTCAGAACCTTGGGGTGTAAGCCATCTGGTCCTGATGATTTGAACTCGTCTAGGGTAGACAGGTGTTCACTTACCATTTTCTTCCCTATTTTAACTTGTGTTCCTAATCTGTTTTTTGTGGTGCTGTTTTTGATAGGTTGGATTGTTTTTTCCTTTTGTGTAAAGACAGATGCAAAATATGAGTTAAGTAGATTTGCTTTCTCCCTGTTGCTTGTCATCTTCTTGCCTCTTTCTCCCAGCAATGGGCCAATTGTTTTCTTGTCTTTTTTCTTGTTTTTAACATGTTGGAAGAAGCTTTTTTTGTTATTTTTTACTTTTGTCACCAGCCTTTGTTCATTGTGAGCCTTAGCTTTCCTCACTTCATCTTTACAGGCTCGGGCTATTTGCTGATATTCTGCCTTAGTTATTTGCCTCTCTTTCCACTTTTTATATTTGTCCTTTTTGTCTTTCAATTTGTCAGATAGTTCTTTATGCATCCATGCTGGTTTCTTTTGAGATCTATTATTTTTCTTCTTCATTGGTATTGTGTTAGACTGTGCTTTTATAATCTCACTTTTCAAAATTTCCCAAGCTTCTTGAGTCGTTTTCCCCTGAGGATTCTCATCCATTGAATCCTTCTCAAGCTCTCTCTAAGTTTATTGAAATTAGCTCTCTTAAAGTCCAAGACTCTAGTTTGACTTTGTTCTACTACTTGTATTTGCTTAATGTCGAATTCCAGTATTGCGTGATCACTTGCCCCCAAGGTTCCTGTAGCTTCAACACCTTCTATCATTTCATCTCTGTTAGTGAGAATTAAGTCCAGTATGGCTGATCCCCTTGTCGCCTTCTCTATTTTTTGGGAAAGAAAGTTGTCTGCTAGGTTTGTTAGGAACCTGTTGGATCTTCCACTTGGTGCAGAGTTTGTTTCCCAGTTGATGTCAGGGTAGTTAAAATCCCCCATTACTACTGTGATGTGCTTCCTACATACCTTAGTTAGCTGACTAGCAAAAAGTTCATCTACTTCCTCTGTTTGGTTGGGTGGCCTATAGTATAGACCTATGGCAATATTGTTTTATATTGACCCAAATACATTCAAGATGATTTTCATCATTGTTGTGCTCTATTTCTGTAGAGATGTAGTTATTTCTTATATATAGTGCAACTCCACCTCCTCTTTTATTTGGTCTATTTCTTTTAAATAATTTATATCCCTCTAGCTGTATGTTCCATTTGTCAGTTTCATCCCACCAAGTTTCCGTAATGGCAACAATATCATATCTACCCTCATTTACTTGAATTTCTAATTCACCCTGTTTATTCCTCATACTCTGTGCATTGGTGTATAGACATTTGAGTCCATTTGGATTGACCTTGTGTTTACTGTCTACATAACCTGTGTTGACTGCCCCTATTTTCTTTCCACCTGTTGGTTTAGTGCACATGGTATGGCACTCACTGTTAAATGCTTGGTTTTGCTTGATAGCAGGGCTGATAGTCTTACCCATACAGACATCTATGTTACATGAACTGATAACCCTTTTAGTTTTCGATTGCTGGGGACAGAAATTTTCTGTATCAGTTAATTCTCTGTCCCCACTGTTCAGTTTAAATGTTTATCCAGAAAATCTGTGAATGTATTGCTAAGTAACTCAGTCCCTTTCTTTGATGGATGCAATCCATCTCTTTTGTACAATTTGTACAACATGCATAGATACATATACACATACATAACACATTTTCAATAAATATATATTAAATATACTTATGGATCCCACTTGGTAAAAAGCATCCACAAAAGAGACCTTTAAAAAGATGGATCAATGACATCAGAAAGTACTGCGGGCCCAATTGGCAAAATAAAACTCAGGACTGTATTGGTTGGAAATGTGCAAAAGAGGCCTTCATCCTGCAGTGGACAGACAATGGCTAAAATGATGATGATGATAATAATGATATAATAGCAACTCATCTAATGTGGACTTTTCATTAGAAACATGAAAGGCATAGCAACAAGAATACCACTGATCGCCCAGATAACAGTAAAATTATTCAAAGCAGGCCATAATTTACACATTTCTCCAGGTTTGGTGACTTCACAACCATGTCCATACTATTATTTTGTTCAGGATGTTAATGACTTTTTAAAAAAAAACTTCCCAGAATAGTCTAGGCCTGGGGCTTAATTCATTCAATCTACACTGTCACTATTGATTGCTAGCAACAATGGAATCCCTTTCTAAGATTCTTAGGCTTCTCATCAAAGAGTCGAGGATTGTGAATATTTCTAATCAAATCTTACAGAAATATTTATAATGAGGAAGAATAGTTATAGCTCCATGATTTACCTCATAACGTTGTAGCATCCCTATGTTGTTGCTTTCTCCCAGTTTTAAACTGAAATGATCTTCAACACCTGATTCCTATTTATGACTTTACAGAAGAAAGCTATTGTTAGCAAAATAACAACCCAAACTATCACAAGAGGAGCTGTGTAAGAACGTCACTGTATTCAGATGAGCACAAACATACTTCAGCAAACTGTAACAGCAGAAAGACAAAATGGACAGAAAATAGAAAAGAATCTAAAGTGCTCGGGGACTATAGAATTCAAACAGCATCTGTCTTTAACCAACCGCAATAGAAATGTAAAAAGCAATGTTGTAGAAATACTAAAACTTTACTGACAATAAACTCCTCATTAGTCTTTAATTATACTTAACAAACCCCAGCTTCATGTTTGTCACAGGCAGTTATTTTGTTTAATGCAATATCATTTGCTATTCAGCAGTTGCTAAACACAAAAACTTTCTGAGAACTTGAAACATCATAAAATGAGCTCTCTGAAAAGCCCAAGAATTTTGTTTACAGTTTCAGCTGTCTGTTTTCCAGGCTGAGGTGATGATAGCCCCCCAACACACACACACACACACACACACACACACACACACACACACACACACACACACACACACACACACACGAGAGAGAGAGAGAGAGAGAGAGAGAGAGAGAGAGAGAGAGAGAGAGAGGGTGGGGGGGGGAAGGAGGGAGGGAGGGAGGGAGGGAAATTACAGAACCATCAGGAAAAAATAATTATTATACAAAGAAGAAAGAAAATCTACGATACCGGGGTTAAAATAGGCTAAATATGATAATAAGTAAATAAATTAATCAATGTATACATACATATTCCAATAAAGAAAAGTTCCATATTATAACGAGAAATAGCATTATATGATTATCTCAGTCCTTAGCATATAATTGATTTCAGATATCAATGTCATCTTCTCATTTTTTAGAACACAAAAACTTTCAAAAATTGATAGCAGTGGAATATTATGTGTGCCTTTTTTAAAATAAGGAGAGTAAGTTTCTTTCCAGTTATATAAAATTATGCCATTTGCATACTCCAGGCTCAAAAGAACCAAAGTTCATCATAATTGTCAAGTAGCATATTTAGGACTATAGTTGAACTTCACATTATGATTCTCAATTATAATATTTCCTCTGGAATAATTTTGAATTTAACAAATTATATCGAATAGAGAATGAACATTGTAATGTTGAGTAAGCAACATCTTTCAAATTTCTTAAAAGACATGAAATGTTATTAAGGGATTATTATTTTTAAATCATTGAATTTCCATGCTAATTTATTAGCTTTCTGCTACCTTGAAGAAGCAACATATATTTGTGGGCAAGTGGAAAGGTTGGTGTGTTGGTTTGCACTAAATCAAGTCAGCTTCTTAGAAGAATCAGAATTAAAACATATCTAATATTTCATTGCTATATTCAACCTAGAAATGAGGAGAAATTTTCTGACAGTGAGAACAATCAACCAATGGAACAGCTTGCCTTTGGAGGTTGTGAGAGCTTATCACTGGAGGCTTTCAAGAAGAGATTGGACTGCCAATTGTCAGAAATGATGTAGGGTCTCCTGCTTGGACGGGGGACGGGGGGGCGGGTTGGACTAGATGACCTACAAGGTGCCTTTCAACTGTTAATCTGTTAATCTTGAGTTTGTCAGAGGTAAGCATATTTTTCAGCATTAAATTACTGTAACAAGCACTTAATAATCTTATAGTTAATTTCTACCATCATAATAATACAAAACTTAAAACTAGATGGATTGATGATATCAGCAAGTATTACAGGCCCAATTGGCAAAAGTAAGCTCAGGACCGTATTGGTTAGAAACATGCAGAAGAAGCCTTCATCCTGCAGTGGATAGACAATGGCTAAAATGATGATGATGGTGAAAAGTCAAGACTCACATGCCTATAAATGTGGTCATTAATTGGCTTGTTAACGCAATCATATTGTGTGAACATAGAAACCATGTATTAATAGCCAATTATGCATTTAAGGACATGACTAAAATTTAGCAGATCTCCAAAATAAACAGGCTTTTAATTGCTGATACTTTTTTTTGTTGCTCATCATTTTCAAGGAAGGAGTTGCTTTTGGGTCCTTAGAAGTTAAGGAAAACCCTGGATGAGTTGATCATTGTGCTTTATTTCCTCTAGAATAAAGTAGGGTTTGTTTCAACTTTTTAATTATTGATTGATCAATAATTTTTTTGTTATTATTATTATTGTCATTGTTATTGTTGTTTTAATTGATATTTTCTTTGGTTTTCTATGATTTGGATGACTTTTATGCCTCCTATCAATCAATCAAGATAGGAAAAGAATAATTTTTGATGGTGCCCCTTTCTCTGCAGCTTCTGCCCTGGATTCCAGAACAGAATTGTAGGAGGCAATAAGAAGATTTAAGATGTAATAAGAAGGAGGAGGGAATAATTTTTTTTTAAGTAAAAGGACATTATCTGCATATCTATCTTTTTCTAGCACTTTCATTTAGTTTCTAATGAATTTGTTTAGATCATTTAAACAATGAGTTAAAATTGTAACAAATGAGTAAAATAAATACCTATAAAACTTTGGATACATTGGTTGGACACTTATTGAAGTGGCTGCATTTGGGCTGGCAAAACATATTTCCTTGAATGCCTGTCACAAGAAAGCCCATAAAGTCTTCATAAAGAGAGTCAGCTAAATGTGACAGTCTGTGGAACATGATCTCTTCAAACCACATAAAATTCCATTTGGGACTGCTGTTTCATTCATGGAAGGAAAATTACTTTAATTTGTAGAGATGGGAATCTATACTCCCATAGATATCATATTAACTCATACCAGTTAAGCCAGGTTTGCCACTGGCCAGGAATGATGGGAACTGTTATCTAGTAGAACCATAGTGCCCTAAATACATTGTTCATCAACCCATGCAATCCCCCCAACCAGCACTTCACCTCCCAATGACCTTCACCTGATGTGACCTCCCCAAGAAGACCCCTCACAAGAACCTCACCTGACGTAACCCACACCTGACCCCTCACAAGACCGTCACCTGATGTGACTCACACCTGACCCCTCACCTGACCCCTCACAAGACCCTTACCTGAAGTGACCTATATCTGACCCCTCACAAGACCTCTCATAAGACCCTCACTGGATATGACCCACACCTGACCCCTCAAAGGCCTGTACCTGATGTGACCCACACCTGATCCCTCACAAGACCCTCACCTGATGTAACCCACACCTGACCCCTCACCTGACCCTTCACAAGATCTCACCTGACATGACCCACACCTGACCCCTCACAAGACCCATCCTAACACCCTCACATGATGTGACCCACACCTCACCCATCACAAGACCCTCACCTGACGTGACCCATCACACCTGATCCCGCAAGACCCACCCCAAGACCCTGACTTGATGCGATCCATCACAAGAGCCATCACAAAATCCTCACCTGACGTGACCTTCACATCACAAGACCTACTGATCACACAAAGCCCTTACAAGCAGAAGAACACTGAGACTGACATCCCCTAAATTGAAGATGTTACCTAGGTTGATAAGAAAACCTTTGGAAAGCAACCCACAAGATCAGAGAACGGCCCTCCACCCTCATTGTTCTCCAGTTCTTCCCTTTCATCAGAAGACATAGTCTTCAGTGTGGCAGTAGAGAAACCAGCCGCTCATTCCTGGTGTCCAAATCTAAATTTAGTTCTAACCCAATATATTTTATAAAAACAAGCTCTGGGTGGATGGCCTATAGTTGTCTGAAGCAAATAAATAAATAAGTTGGATATCTTTTTTTTTTTTGCCACTAGAATATTGTTTCAACTCCAGTGCTCTCACAAATAAAACTTGTTTTGCTGGCGACTCTGCTGAGTACCAGTGAATGAAACAAAGATAAATCAAGTAGCTGGCTATAAAACAAGAATGAAAAACAATTTTAAAGCAGCACATTGTCCTTTGATGTCTCCAATAAAGGGTTCATTTCCTTCTTGAAACATGCCAATCTCAAAACAGTTTTGGCTGGTGCAATATAGATGGCAATATTAAGTTTTTAGCTGCACTAAAAATGCAAGGAAAATTGATATGACTTGTATTCGTGTTTGTCTAGAGAATAAACAAATGTGTCTAGGGTAGGGAAGAAGCAATGATATTGTCTAGTTAAGAATAGGCAAATACAATCTGTTGTTCTTTACAAAGGGATGAATTGAATAAGAATTAGCACTATGCCATGATAGATATCATAGAGAAAGTCTATGTGGTCACCAGGATTTGAAAACAACTTGATGGCATATAATCGATCAATCATGATATGTACAAAGCATGATAAAACCAGCCCCGAACTTATCCATCTCTAAATGAAATAATAGAAAAGTTAAGGAGCTATCCTATAATAGCTGAGATGGTATGCTAGGTCAATATGATTTTACGATAGTTGGAGTTTTATCCTAGGAGTAGGAGTTCTGAATTCCATGTCTGTCTTGTGCATGGAGAAAATTTCTGTGGTAGTTGCCGCACCCATTGTCAGATCTTAAAAAATTGTATTCTTTTCATAGCTATATTTTTCCCATTTTTTTTCAATACTTAAACTGTGAGATAATTTTTTTCCATTTCAAACATAGGATCATAGAGCTGGAAGAGCTAAGTGAATCCACTGAGTCCAATATCATGTCTGTCTGTCTGTCTGTCTGTCTGTCTGTCTGTCTCTGTGTTAATTAATTAATTAATGTATTATTTACATGAGTATCAAATAAATTACTCTGGGCGGACTAACTAGATTAAAAGTAAATAAAAACAAATACATGTACAAAAGTTAAAATACACAGCAGCTGAGAACAATCACAAGTAGCCATAGTTCTTTGAGACTTTATGAAAGACCAGTAGAGTTGGGTCCTGTCTGATCTCAGGAGGAATGTTACACTAGAGGAGTGATGGCTAACCTTTTCCAGACCGAGTGACCAAAGCGCGCACCCCCCGCAGTGCCTTGCCTCCCACGTATGCATGCACGTCTCCCACACATGCCCCGCCCCCTACGCATGCATGGTAGAGACCGAAAGACCAGATGGCTGGTGGGAGGCACCCATGCATGCACGCCAGGACTGAACTGGGGCAACGGCTTGCGTGCCCACAGAGAGGGCATTGCATGCCACCTCTGGCATGCATGCCATAGGTTCGCCATCATGGTACTAGAGGGAAGGCAACATAGCAGAAAAGACTATCTTTCTGGGCCCCACCAGCTGATATTCTGTAGCTGATGGGACCCAGAGCAGACCCACTTCTGTCACCTCAGATAGGATGGGAAGAAACAACTGGTGAGAGGTACCAGTAATTCCTTAAGAAAGCTGACCTCAAGTTATGAAAGGCTTTAAAAATAAGTACCCAAACCTTGGTGGGAATTAATAAGAAAAAATCCCTGATAAATGTCTCTCTTACTAAAACAAATCTTGCACAGCCATTGCCTATATATTTATTTAATTATTTATTTATTTTATCACATTTATATACCGCCCTATCTCCCTAGGGACTCAGGGCGGTTCACAGGCAAGTAAAAAAGTACATATAAATACAGACTAAAATAACAGTTAAAAAACTTATTCTACATGGCCGAATTATTAAAAAGCAATATAAATAATAAAACCCATTAAAACCAGTATAAATTTAAAACCTTTAAAATAATAAGGTCAACGATAAATTATTTTTTTATTCTAATCCTGGACTTTCAGATGGCAATGCATTTATTGGTAGGACTGCTCCTGCAGATAAAACAAGCCTCATAAATAATCTATTTATCAACTGCTAACTCTTAATAAACTTTCCAAAGATTATTCTCAAAGGCTAAACAGAAACCTGAGAAATTTATGAAGTTGGCTGCACCTTCCCACAGATAGGATATATAACCAACCCAGTCTTGTCTAGTATATCCACCTATCAAACTACAGAGATTGGCATGGTTGATCGGAGCCTATGCACCAGCACAAATATAAAGTGCTGGTTTATGTCCTGAAGTGAAAGCATTTCAAGGTAATTTGCATAACAATTGCATTAAATCACACATCTTTTTGCAAAAGGCAAGGATGCATGTTATCAGAACACGATCCATTGGATAATGGGCAAGATGGACACTTAAATACTATCTCAAACTCTCCTTGTATAAAAAGGATCTGGGGCAGTGAATGAAAATATTATCTTCCTCTTCCCTTCCTTGCCAAGGTAATCAACACAAACTGCAGAGTTGAGCAAAAGACTGGCTAAAGGATTTTGAGCTGACATAAGCAAATGCTTTAGCCATGTGCTCGAAGCGTAAGAAGAGATGGAATAAAATATAGTAAATGTAGGGATGTGGTTGGTGAAAAGACTGGATAACAACTCATCATATAGCATAAGCACTTCCCAGTTAAACTGGCTAAAATAGAATTTAAAGTAACAGAAATGAGTTAGAGAATTAGTATAACTGTATTATTATATTTAGTACCAGTCATGTGTGTGTCGGTATGGGTGTTCCCTAATTTCCCAAAGACAATCAAAATAAATGACATTTCATCCTTAAAGGTGACTTTTATTTTTGACAAAATCAACAAACCACTGTTCTAAACTCATTCTCTCTTCAGCAGGAGGGATGATTTAGAGACTAAAAAACGTATGGCCCAAATGAATTTTTACTGTCACTAATATGGCCCAATCTGGCTATAATTGATGGGAGAGGAGTCCTCTCAAGAGACAGTATTGCTCATTTCGGTCAGGGACAAGAAGTTGAAAACAGAGCATGTCAAAAGGCTGCTTTTGTAGTTTTCCGTTTCTTTTTGTAAAACTTGCAGAAACCTATCAGCTTATCTCCCTCACTTAGGAGATAATGAGCCCTCTGCTGACTTTTGTTTTATGTAAAAGTAAATACGTGGATAAAAGAAAGACATTAAAACAGTAATAATCAGTCCCTTTCCTTCGCTCTGTGCTTTTAAAGGTCTGTCAATGCTATACATTTAAACACACACACACACACACACACACACATGTATACATAGATATATGCATATATACTATGTGTTGTAGGTGTGTGTATATGTATATGTTTGCCTTTGTATGTGTGTACTAGTATAGTGGTTAAGGCATCAAGCTACAAACTGGAAGACTGAGTTCTATTCCCATCTTAGCCACAAAGCCATTGGGTTACCTTGAGCCAGTCACTCTCTCTCAGCCCTAGGAAGGAGGCAATGGCAACTCACTTCTGAAAAATGCTACCAAGAAAGCTAGAAGCACCATGTGCAGGAAATTCCCAGGAGTTAAGACTAACTTGAAGGTGCAACACTCCTGCCCCCAACAACAGCAACCATTTGCATACTCCATACCAGGGGTGAAATCCTCTGAAATCTGCTACCAGTTCTGTGAGTCTGCTACTGAGCGTGTGCATGTGTGCCTGAGGAGCGCCTGCTCAGCGCTAAAAAAGGAACATTTTGAAGCCTCCCAAGTCTGCAAAGGTAAGTAGAACAGTGAGGGGGGACTCCGTTGTGCCACACGATTTAGATTAGCTAGAAAGTAGGAAATCCAACTATTCTAGGTAATATAAATCACACGTCACAGCTGATCATCACCCAGCTGATCATCGGAAATACCGGTTCGCCTGAACGGGTAGCATTTTTTACTACCGGTTCACCTGAACCGGTCCTAACCAGTAGCATTTCACCCCTGCTCCATACTTTCCAAAAATATGTGAAGCATTAGATCTTTTTCTCTGTTGGGAAGAAAAGTCTGCAGTGGGATTTGGGGAGAAGCAAATATATCAAGAGTCAGAAGCTATTTTGGCCATGATTATAAAAGAAGAACAAGAAGTCAAGAACTAAAGGAAGATTCCTCACAACTTCTGTCAAGAAATCTTATCTGTTCAAGACAATAGTCGCTTCCCTGTTGATCATAGGGTTTAAAGAAGAAGGGGATTGTTTGTCAGTTAATAGCTCTATATTAAACACCCTCTGACAGGATGTGAGCCAAATACTTGTTACCCCAGACAGTTTAATGGAGTGTTGTGGAGCAAATGTCACCTGTGACAAAATATTGTTGGAAGAGCAAAATTGAAGACAATCTCAATTTGTTTGATTTAGATATGTTGCACAATACGGCGGGGAGTTCCTTGAAGAGACCGTACATCACCTCTTCAGGATAACGGTTTTTGTAACAAATGAAATTCATAGTAAAGATACCCTGTAGGAGGCAGCATCAAAAACAAAATATAAAGATTTGCTGTAGAATTATCTTGGTCTTTGAAGTCAGTATTTCTAAGATAATAATGCTGCTTGGTGTGTCTTTCAACCACTGGAATTCAAATAAATGTGCAATTAGATGTATATGTACTGAAGAGATAATTAGGAGTGTGCTTCTTCAACAGATACCAGCCTCCTTTCATTTGCCATGAATGGAAGCAGCTTTCCCAATGATTAATATTAGATTTTATATAAGGGATTTTTCAGTGAAAAAATGGTCACAATCTTGGTTAACATGCCAGCCTGGATTTGTGATATTTATTTCTGACCAAATACATGTGTGGTTTGTTAAAAAAAATGTATTCCAACATTCAGTTTTAAACTAATGCTTGAAAAAATATGGAGAAGAATTTTTAATATTTTTTATTTTTTTCTGCTTCATCCTTCCCCCCGCCTTTACTGTGGTGCTTCTTATCCACAGTTTATTTTGGTTCAAAGTTCCTAATTTTCATTGAATTGATTGCAAATGCTTTTTAAAATATACACACATGTCCTATTATGTTCTGTATGCTATTTTGCTCTGCTGCATCCTTTTTTCCTAGTTTTCCTCAGACTGTGACATGGGCAGCAAATAAATTAAATACATAAATAAATTAGAAACACGACTCAGAATAACATATCTGAAAAATATCTTCAAAGTGTATCTACTGTCTTTAAGATAAGATCTTGGAATTTGAATTATTAAGAAAAGATATTCCCTCCAGTTTTGAAACTTTTTTGTTTTTGAGCAATGGTCACACATGTGTAAGTCATAGGTGAAGAGATGTTATGAGTCCCAACTCTTACTCTATGGTTTTGACATCTGGTAAAGTAGTAATGTTGTGGCTCAGTGGCCAAGATGCTGAGCTTGTCAGCAGTTCAGCAGTTTGAATCCCTAGCAGTTTGAAAGCACATAAAAAATGCAAGTTGAAAAATAGGGACCACCTTTGGTAGGAAGGTAACCGTGTTCTGTGCACCTTTGGCATTTAGTCATGCCGGCCACATGACCACAGCGCTGGCTCTTTGGCTTTGAAACGGAGATGAGCGCTTCCCCCCCAGAGTCAGGAACGAGTAGCACATATGTGTGAGGGGAACCTTTACCTATACCTTAGAGAGGGTGGACAGAAAAAAAATAATACAGGTAGACTTTGACTTACAACACTTCATTTAGGGACTGTTTGAAGTTACAATGGCACTGAAAAAAAGTGACATGATTATTTTTCACACTTATGACCATTGCAGCATCGCTATGGTCACTTGATCAGAATTTGGATGCTTGACAACTGGTTCGTATTTATGACGGCTGCAGTGTCCCAGGGTCATGTGATCACTTTTTGCAACCTTCTGACTGTTCTGACTGTTCTGACTGTTGTGACCCAGGCCCAAGTAGGTAGTAGGTAATCAGTTCAAAAACAAACAGACTTTATTAGAACAGCTGAGCATTAACTCATTCTCAGCGTAGTCCAAACTAAATTAAAACAAATTCTTCATAACACAATTCTTCAGTCTTATCACCAACCTTGGTTTAATTATGCAAACTGCCAATGGCTTTCCTTGGCAAAAGTTCAAAAGCAGAAGATGCCGACAAGAAATAAATGCAGCAAGACAAAGAGCCAGTCTATCAATGTTGTTTTCTGACAAACACCATTGCTGGTCTTTTAAGCCTTATGGGAGGGGCCAATCATCTCTTGTCCCTACTCCCAAGTCGTCCTCTCTGCTTTAGCTGCTGTTGCCTTCTGGCAGCTCTTCTCATGCGTGCATTAGGAACAGGCTCCTCCTGTTCCTCTGCCTCACTACTGTCAGCCTCTGGAGGCTCTGGAGTCTGCACATCACTCCCCAATGGCCCTGGCCCCATCTCTGCCTCCGACAAAGAGTCCTCATCCGGGCCTTCCCCAGCCTCCAGGTCTGGCCCATGTTCTTCCTCAGCCTCATCACTGTCCGACTCCACTGCCAGCTCTGGCGGTGCTGTTGGCGGACCACAACACCGACAAGCAAAGTCAATGGGGAAGCCAGATTCACTTAATACCCAAGTTACTAATTTAACCACTGCAGTGATTCACTTAACAACTGTGACAAGAAAGGTCGTCTCACTTAGCGAACACAAATTTTGGGCTCAGTTGTGGTCATGAGGCGAGGACTGCCTGTAAACAGTCTCTATTAGATAGATGTTTTGCCTGATTTAGCGATATTTTTCACTTTTTATAAGAACTTTGGATAATGCCTTTTAGACTAAATACATAAGCCTGTATCAATTGAATAAATCCACTACATTGGCTAAGTCAGGGGTGTAAACACCTGGCCTACGGACTGAATCCGGCCCCTGATAGGCCCACAGTTATCCAGCTGGGCCATCCTGGAGATGTCGAGGGACCGGCCTGTGCCGCCACGCCCCTGCCCTATCCACCCAGTCAGCCGCAATGACCAGGCCATCGCGGCCTACCAAAAGCAAACAAAATCCTGAAATGACTTGCGATGGGATTGAGTTTGGGACTCCCTGATGGGAACCCCTAGGATAAGCAAATCACGATATAACATATCACTATATGATATAACATGCTTGCCATACATGGGTTTGATCTGGTACTGAGTGAACAGGAAAGGGACCATCAATGATGAAAATGCTGATTAAGTGCATGGCTGCTTCAGAGAAGACAAACTGCACATTTGAGTTCCTTACAGATAAGATTTAAAAGTGAAATTTGCTGATGTCATGGTTAGCCATTTTGTGACTACTATTTAAACCATGTATACAGTTTTACTCTGAACTTGAAAAAAAAATGGCGACCTTGTAAAAGATACAATGAAAAGGATCAACAGGATAGCATGTCTCTTTTCTTCTGCAAATAAGATTATAACATTTGGGATTATTTCACTGATAAGGAAGAAAAGTAATGAGGGGTGTTATCAAGGGGTACAGGAATACAGAGGTATACAAGGTATACAAAAACTTATTTTTACTAAATTGGCTGCAGAAACATGTATATCAAAGGTTGGCAAAAAGATAACTGTAGGCACCATGTGCCAGACTACCTGTTTAGTTTACTTTTGAAAAAAAAAACTGTGAGTAGATGACATGCAATAGAGAAAACCATTGATTTTATTAATTATTTTTATTTTATCATTTTAGGAAATAAAAATGGTGGGTGGTTGCGGCCATATTTGTGCACACCCAAACATACAAACATACTAGAGCTTTTCAAGGAGTTCAGGAATAAACTTAATTACATTACTACATTACATGTAGGTATGTTGTTATTAGCCATACCTGTTGAATCAGCCATTTTGTGAATGGGCAAAATTCCCCATGACAATACTTTCTGAACTCCCCCTCGCCCCGTTACATACTATCATCATTCCAAACTTTCTCAACAACTGATAAATGTTAATATATATGCAAAGACATATGGGAACAAAAATTGAAGAGGACTTAATACACACAAGAGCAAAGCCTACTCCTTCACTGATGGTGTTACCTTGTTTGGTAATGAAATGTCTACAAGAAAACAACCAAGGACCCCACATGAAGTTCCTTAGTTAAATCAAGGTGGAGGGCAGAAGGAAAATAAAATCCAGCTCTAGATGTGCTCAAGTTTAAAACATAATTCTTAAATTTGTCTTTTGCTTAGGCGGAATGTTTCCTCTTGATAATTGAGATCATGTTCCAGGACATTTACTTCTTCTTCAACCATTTGAGTCCAACTTCTTAGTTAAATCTAATATATAATTTGCTTGGTTTCCTCCAGTGTTATGACTTCCAGGTATATTGAGCTTACAATTCCCAGAGTTCAAGGAAGCATGCTATTTTGGCCAAACAAATTTGGAGTGCTTTAAATTGGGAATGGGTCAGAGGTGAGTTTCAGCAGGTTCTGATAATAATAATAATAATAATAATAATAATAATAATAATAATAATAATAATAATAATAATAATAATAACAATAACAATAATAATAATAATAACAATAATAATAATAACAATAATAATAATAATACTAATAATAATAATAATAATATTTTAATTTGTATACCGCCCTTCTCCCGAAGGACTCAGGGCGGTGAACAGCCAAAATAAAATACAAAAGAAACTATACGGATGCGGATGACACCCAGCTGTACTTTTCCACGCCGGACCACCCCAACGAAGCCATCGAAGTGCTGTCCCGGTGTCTGGAGGCCGTACGGGTCTGGATGGGGAGAAACAGGCTCAAGCTCAATCCCTCCAAGACAAAGTGGCTGTGGATGCCGGCATCCCGGCTGACCATCGGTGGCGAGTCATTGGCCCCGATGGAGAGGGTGCGCAACTTAGGCGCCCTCCTGGATGAACGGCTGTCTCTAGAAGATCATTTGACGGCCGCTCCAGGAGAGCGTTCTACCAGGTTCGCCTGGTGCGCCAGTTGCGCCTTTCTGGACCGGGATGCCCTATGCACGGTCACCACGCACTCGTGACGCCTGGATTACTGCAATGCTCTCTACATGGGGCTCCCTTGAAGGGCATCCGAGGCTACAGTTAGTCAGAATGCGGCTGCGCGGGTGATAGAGGGAGCCCCTCGTGGCTCCCGCATAACACCCATCCTGCGCAGACTGCACTGGCTACCTGTGGCCTTCCGGGTGCGCTTCAAGGTTTTGGTGACCACCTTTAAAGCGCTCCATGGCATAGGGCCGGGTTATCTATGGGACCGCCTACTGCTACCAAATACCTCTCACCGACCCGTGCGCTCTCATAGAGAGGGACTCCTCAGGGTGCCGTCAGCGAGGCAATGTCGTCTGGCGACGCCCAGGGGAAGGGCCTTCTCTGTGGGGGCTCCCACCCTCTGGAACGAACTACCCCCAGGACTTCGTCAGCTTCCGGACCTTCGGACCTTCCGCCGCGAGCTTAAAACATACTTATTTAATTGCGCAGGACTGAGCTAGATTTTAATTTACGGTTTTTAAATTGGGTTTTATTTTCATATTTTAATTTAGGCTTTTAGAATAAGTTTTTTAACTGTTTTTAGATTGTATTTACCTGTTTTTTAAATGCCTGTAAACTGCCCTGAGTCCTTTGGGAGATAGGGCGGTATATAAATTTAAACAATAAATAAATAAATAAATAAATAAAATAAATATACATATAATACTAAAAAACAACCCTTAAAAAACTTATTCAAATGGCCAAATTTAAAATATAATAACGCCCTATAAAATTGACAGAAATTTAAAACCCATAAAATCAAATTAAAAATTTTAAAAATCAAGCCAGTCCAGCAAGGCGGAATAAATAGGTTTTAAGTTCGCGGCGAAAGGTCCTAAGGTCAGATAGTTGTCGAAGTCCAGGGGGAAGTTCGTTCCACAGGGTAGGAGCCCCCATAGAGAAGGCCCTCCCCCTGGGGGCTGCCAGTCAACATTGTTTGGCTGACGGCACCCTGAGGAGTCCCTCTCTGTGAGAACGCACCGGTCGTTGGGAGATAGAGGATGGCAGTAGACGGTCCCATAAGTATCCCAGTCCTAAGCCATGGAGCGCTTTAAAGACAGTAACCAATACCTTGAAGCGCACCCAGAAGATGACAGGTAGCCAGTGCAGTCTGCGCAGGATAGGTGTTACATGGGAGCTTCGAACTGCTCCCTCAATAACCCGCGCAGCCGCATTCTGGACTAACTGGAGTCTTCAGGTACTCTTCAAGGGGAGCCCCATGTAGAGAGCATTGCAATAGTTCAGTTCTGGAGAACCGGTAGTGGAAATTTTGAGTAGTTCAGAGAACCAGTAGTAAAAATTCTGACTGGCCCCGCCCCTATCTATTCTCTGTCTCCCAAGTCCCAGCTGATCGGGAGGAAATGGGGATTTTGCTGTAACTTCCCCTGGATTGGGGAGGGAATGGAGATTTTACAGTATCCTTCCCCTGCCATGCCCACCAAGCCACGCCCACCAAGCCATGCTACACCCACCAAGCCACACCCACAGAACTGGTAATAAAAAATTTTTGAAACCAACCACTGGAATGGGGATATGTGTGTATGTGTGTCCAGCTCAGTATTTTTCTTTAATTTATTGCTGTTTTATTGGAGGCCCATTAATAGAGATTACTTAAAATAGAAATGTTCAGAATGCAAACACATAGCTGAGCTGTGGCTGTCCAAGTCTGTCCTTTTAACCTGCTT
Organism: Ahaetulla prasina; assembly: GCF_028640845.1. Lineage (NCBI taxonomy): Eukaryota > Metazoa > Chordata > Lepidosauria > Squamata > Colubridae > Ahaetulla > Ahaetulla prasina. The sequence continues at coordinate 39,935,063 of NC_080544.1, read as the reverse complement.
TGTAACTATGTTAATAGAAGACAGATCTTTTATATAAGCAAAAGTGGGTTCTGTTCCCCTCTTTAGCATATAGAGAATATATAATTTATTGCTACTTTAATTTTGATAATAATAAATATAATAGAGGTTGCCTGGTACATATTAATACTTTGAGCAAACATTGATGTTACTTTCAGCTGCAATGCCCAGGATTCACTCTGATGCACTTTAAGTGTTTGTGTATCTTTTAAAAATGCTACACAAATGAAAAGTCAGAACTTCCTATTAATTATTTACCCTGCCATGCTCAATTGCTTGTGCATGGCGCTTTTTGCTTTGCCTGCAAAAATCACTTTGCACTGATAGCCGACACAGAGGAATAATTTTGGAGCACATAGCAAACATGACCTTTTGTGTTTAGAATACTACAAGCACTGATTGCCCAGGAGAAAAATGGACTCTTTCTTCCTAGCTATTCAGAAGATGATCATTAGAGCTTCAGATCATAAAATTAGTTAAATGCCAGGGAAGCCTCTCCTTCTTATCAATATACTCCTTCACTGCAGTCTTTAAAATAGATTCCAGAATGGTAGGGGAAAAAAATCTGTGTACAATGCTTTCATTGCCAACACCCTGCCTTTCATTGTGAGTATCTGCCCTTTGGAATGCTGACCAAAGAAATTGTTCAAACGATCAGACTGTAGCCGGAAAAGCAAGGAAGCAAAACTGCATGGATTTCACAAGGGTATCTTGAATGCTTGGGGTTAAAACAGAATCCTGAAAACTGTAAGAATAAAGTCAGGTTGTCAACTTGCAAAGCTTTCCAGACCAGCTTTCAAGTTGCCATAAGCAGGAGGGGGGAGAACTGACAAGAGCTGCTTGGCTGCCCCAACTGAAAATACATTCCACACTTGCCTTTCTCCAGATTGTATCCTACGGACTCAGCAGGAGGGGTGGGGTTTTTTATAGCCCACCAACGTGGTCCATTGGAGAATGTGATTTATGACATGGCCAGGTAGGAGGGGGGAGACAGGGTCATGGGGCCCTGTAAAGTATGTGGGGTCAGAGCTAACTTCCTTTGAGTAATTGCCAGAATGTTGCTCCTAATAAATAACTGGATTTCTTTTGAAACTTGGCTCGAGGCTCATGAATTAATTAGGGCATCTTTCAGAAACTTCACGCAGGTAAGATGATTAAGTGAGTATCTCTTTGAAATACTTTCTTCCCACAACTCTTATATTCGGGCTGTGTTCTTCTTGCCTAAACTGTATTTCTCCTTTGCTTACTTTCCACAATTCTCTCAAGATCCTTCAAAAGGGATACCAAACCCATTTGAGTTTTTCTTGTTTTGTTTTTAGTGTCTTTGAGTTGTTGGTCCGTCCTTCCAGTACACTTGACAAGATTTCAGAAGTGGTTTGCCGTTGCCTCTTTGCTGGGGCTAAGAGAGAAGGTCTGGCCCATAATCACCCAAACTAGCTTTGTGCTTAAAGCAGAACTAGAACTCACAGTCTCCTGGTGTCTTGCCTGATGCCTTAACCACTCCACCAAACTATGTCTTAGTTATGGGTATGTTCAGTCAGAAACTTAATATTTCAGTCAAGCATTTTAGACCAGCATTGGGAAGTTGATAGAAGGAGCTTCCTCTATTAATTCCACACAATACTGTATGATTCTATGCATCTGGACAAATGGCAGCCTATACATATATATTGATTAATAACATCATAACAATGCAATGCAATGATAATAAAAAAAATGCATGCCAGAGCCCACTGTAACAACATTGCTAAAAAGACACTAAGAGTTGTTAACCTAATCTTGCGTAGCTTCTTTTCCAGTAATATTGTACTACTAACTAGAGTATATAAAACATTTGCTAGACCAATTCTTGAATACAGCTCATCTGTCTGGAACCCGCATTGCATATTGGACATAAATACAATCGAGAGTTCAGAGATATTTCACAAGAAGAGTCCTCCACTCCTCTGCTGGCAATAAAATACCTTATGCCACCAGATCAAAATTTTGGGTTTAGACAACTTAAAACTATGCAGACTTCAGTCTGACCTAAGCGTAGTACATAAAATTATCTACCACCATGTCCTACCTGTCAATGACTACTTCAGCTTCAACCACAGCAATACACGAGCAAATAATAGATACAAACTCAAGGTAAACCGCTCCAAACTTGATTGCAGAAAATATGACTTCAATAACAGAGTGGTCAATGCTTGGAATGCACTAAATGACTGTGTGGTTTCTTCCCCAAACCCCCAAAACTTTAACCTTAGACTGTCTACTGTTGACCTCACCCCATTCCTAAGAGGTCTGTAAGGGGCGTGCATAAGTGCACTTGCGTGCCTGCCGTCCCTGTCCTAATATTCCTTTTTACTTACTCTTTTCATGTATCCAAATTATGTTTATACTTTTACCTGTTATCTTATATATGATTGACAAAAAATAAATATAAAAATATAAAAAATAAAAATGTCCTGTTTGTTAAGGAACTATACTTGGTGGACCCAAAGTGGCAGGACCTTTCTATCATAGCACCCACATATGAAACATTATCTCTCCCCCTTTGAGGTGAGATCAGCTGTATCCTTACTTACTTTCCAGAAATCCCGTTCAACCTGGCTCTGTCTTCTGGCATGAGGGTTGGGGATAGGTGTTCCCAGGAGACCAATGAGCTCTTGAAGTGCCTCCCTTGCTAAAATAATATGTGGCATGCCTTATGCTTTTTAAACTTTTTAATAATGACAGGTTTTTTTGACATGTTTATTGTTTTACATCTTTCTTGTATGCTGCCTACAGTCCCTTCTTGTGAAATGGTTGACCATATAAATTTGATAAATAAACAAATATACAAACAAACATATAAATAATGCATTGATTGATGCATTGTTGATAAATTTAATTTTGAGGACATTGGTAGCTTGTCATGCCTGAAAACCATATTACCTTTGTGCCTTCAGGGTCCAGGCCTGCCACTATCCTACCTTGGGAAGTTGGGCGGGGGGATTGCAAGAGTGAAGTAGTTTTAGCTATAACAAACTTCTCTATAGAAGTTCAAGGCCATGGTGTCCGGCAGCTGTGCAAAGAAGAAATTGGAAGGTGTCTTCTATTCAAGGAAGAACTGATTGGAGTTGTGGTGGACATGTGGGAGATGTGGGCAAGGTCTTGAACTTTCTTTTGAGTGAGGAAAACCCGGAAGCTTTCAGATATGAGTTTTACCAGATGTGCCAATATGACATTAACCCGAATCTGCAATAAATTTAAAGCAGCTTCCTCAAAACTTGAGGAGCTGTTCTGCATCCTGAGCCCCAAGCGCCAACCCAACCCTGGGAAACGCGAAGACTCAGGGAAGATGAGGAAAAAAAACATAGCTTGATTTCCACCCCCTAAAAATTTAGGGAAACAAGGGAGGAAACTCCATTGGGATGAAAAATGGTAATAAATCAAAAGTTGCCTGTCAAGATCTCTACGCATGTGAGGTCTCAGAATCATTATACAGTACCGAATAACTTAACTCTGCTAGTTTAGAATGTACTACTATAAACTTTCCACTACTGATAGTTGATATCAGCCTATAGTATCTTGTCTAACTGCTATATCCGTGTCTATGAGAACTCTAGCTGGAAAACACTGAAACAAAAATCCTAAGAAATATCAGGGTGTCTTGTAAACAAAGACTAGTCTGGATGCAGTTCATTGGAAAGAACTATAAAAGAAGCTCAGGATCAGAACTGTGAAGAATACATATAAATGCATTCAGTTTCTTAACTTGTTAGTAACAGTTCTTTGCCTTTTTCTAGTTGCTTGATTTGGCAATAAAGTAACTTGTTTCGGGCCCAACTCAGAGAAAAAGGACGGGAGTTAAGGGAAAAATATTTGACACAATCCTATCATGAAGCCTGACTGATTGAACCAAAACAAGGCAAAGAAGTAAGTATGGGTGTATCAATTTCTTTTATCACGTTCAAGCTTCCAATTATTTTGACAGAAGGCAGTAGGGTGTATTAACAGCTCGGAATATGGATTATTGCTTGGTGTAGAAAGAAAGTTCACACATAGTTCTGTGTCTTACAAGATGAATATGCCTTGAGCAATGAGTTAGATTAGGTAAATTCCCAAATGTCTTCCAATTATAAAATTCTATGAGTCAGCAGGTCTCGTTTCTATGAATCAGTTGATTATGAACAAATGTGAACAATGCCTACAGACCTGTGTTCAGTTTTTTTTATTAATACATTATGAATATAATCTGTTGTGCTTAATCCACATACTATTCTTCCTGAGGTAGTTTCATCATTGATTCCTCAGTATTTATCCTTTGCTACTTTATTGTTACACATTGACCAGTTTTCTCATTTGGGCTTGGTAGATAGAAAAAAAATGATTGGGTTCATAATGTATTTCTCTACAAACGTTCAAAGTACAAATATACAAGTCTGGGTGAAAGTTCAGTTTAATATATCAGTAGAATCACATCCACTTCCTTCTACCAAATTTTCTGAGGGAACTACATCATAGATCAGTGATGGCTAACCTTTTTGGGACTGAGTGCCCAAAGCCCCGCCCCCGTGCATGCACGGCAGAGACCCAATGACCAGCTGGCTGGTGGGAGATGCACGTACATGCATGGCAAAACTGAACCGGGGTGACGGCTCGCGTGTCCACAGCGTGGGCGCTGCATGCCACCTGTGGCACATGTGCCATAAGTTCGCCATCATGGTTATAGATCATTTTCACTAGCTCGTATTACTTAAATTACAATTACCTAGCTGCGGCCAGGTTCAATTTGAAGTTGACAAGGGAATCTGTAGCAGGATTAAAAAAGTCAGTGACAACCATGCTTTGTACTTTACACTTGAAGTACAAAAGTTCTTCATCTTTTTCACCTGCGACCACCATCTTGCTGTTTTTGACTTCCCCAAAATACTTGGAGAATCGAAAGTGCAGTTGTTGTTGTTGTTAAAGGTTGTTGTTAAAGGTTGTTGTCTTAGGTTACCCATGCTAATTCTTGTTATAATTGCATAACATCCGAAGTTGAGCAAGATATTTTGGCGTGAGGTGTTGAACATTCCAAATATCCACTCTATTGAAATGGCAAAATATACCAACAAAGGACCCAGATTGTTGGGGGGGCAATAAGTTGACTTTGTAAAAATATACAAATAGAATGAGACTATTGCCTTATACACTGTAAGCCGCCCTGAGTCTTCGGAGAAGGGCGGGGTATAAATGTAAACAAAACAAAAAAAAAAAGGACAAACTAACAATACAGGGAAATAATCAGAAGATCTCTGCCCAATGATAGGGCCAGTTTTGCAGGGTGGGAATCATAATGTGAGAAGGATACAGTATTCTGGCCATCTGAAGTATTCTGACTCCACACCCATTTTATGTGCAACAGCATAAATCTATCTAAATTCTATCTTGGTTTTTTTAAACCCCCCCCCAGCTCATCACTAATTTTTAGTATTTTATTTCCTTTTCTAGAAGTCTGCAGTCTTACTTACGAGATAATTTCCTTTAAAACAAAGAATTAGCCATTCTTCTTCTCAAATGTGTACCTAAAAGAGGAAATTAGAATAATTGGTCCTTTCCCCACTTTTTTCTTGGTAAACAGCCACACGGGATTAAAATGTATATTTCCAAAGCAAATGTGCATTGTTTTATCTCTCCCAGAGCCTGCAGCTTTTTTTCTGGGAAGGAAAGCCATCAAACTATGTCTATTAAAGCATCTGCATTTACAAATATAAGCATTTTCCCTTCCTAGTCGCACATTGCTATCTCTTTTATTCAGAATGTAATTTATAATAGCTTTACAATAAGAAACATTCTGTAGTATTGAGTATTTAATCTTCCATTACTTAAGAAGCTTTAGAGTTAAAATGGTATGACAAAGCCAAACAAAATAGAACTTTTACTTTCTACACCAGCATCTCTTAACTTTGGCAACTTTAATATGTGTGGACTTCAATTCCCAGAGTTCCCCAATCAGCTTGAAATAAAACAATGGAAAGAAATAGCTGTGTGTTTTTTTGTGTTTTTTTTTAGAAGGGGGCAGAATAAATTCCTTGAGAATTGACTGCTTTTGACTCAGTTCTGTTGTTGCCTTTCTCAACTAAATCATCATTTTACTGCTTTCCGTGAATGAGGATTGCATTTGAAGAATATAATGAATATGAATTATAAAATAAGAATTTGTAAGTGCGCATTCTTACATACATTAGAAGTTCTGGCTCTTAGATGAAAGAACACCTTAAAAGAGGAGAAATGACATTATAATATAAAAGGAAGCACCTCCCCAGAATAAAATATTTTCCCAAGGATAATCTCCCCAGAAAGAAAAGAAAATTCCCTTAAAAATAGGCAGGAGGCATTGCTTGTCTTCTCTCCACCAAAACGGTCCTTAGGCATAGTCTATGGAAACTACGTCTCCTTTAAAAGAATATAATGTCGCCCATTCATAAAACCTGACCCCTGTTCAGAAAATGCTGTATAACAAAGCGGATCTCCAAAAGGACAGGCCAGTTAGATAAAGGACTAAAATTGATCACCCAGGCCAGGGCCAAATTAGAAAAACAAAAACACTTGTACTTACATTTCCCCTTAGTCCTCAAGGACAGCTACAACATCATACACAACGAAAGGAAAACCTGCAACAGCAATTAGAGTATTGTTTCCAGTTCAAAGAAAATGGAACTGATGCATATTCACAGATCCATTGACACATTGAGGACAAAGAAGTCAGAAACATATAAAAACCCAGTGACTCACTACCCTAATTTGCCAGCTCCCCAAGAACATGCTTGCTGTTACTGGAAAATAAAACTGAACCTCCTTTCCAGCAACTTGCTTCACCTCTTCTTTTTGCTCACCACTCTTCTCCTGCTTTAAAAGGAGGATCAGAACTGATCCTCCCAACACAACACATCATTTGAAAGTTAGGAGTCAGTTCCAGATGTTTTATTTTCGTGGTTCCTAGCATTGTCTCTTCCAAGGGAAAAAGGAAAGAAACCTATGATTTGCTTTGATGGAGTGACATATATTGCAGACTTTCCATCATTGTCAGATTGTTTGATTTAGAAGAACACCGTTATTTGTTTGCTATGAACTTGGACGCCTTTATATATCATGTTAGTTTTATATATGCTATCCCAGTTTTGCATATGTAACATTCAGCACATTGACAAAGGAAACAGAACTAAATTGTTAGAAAGAAAGTCACCAAATGCAGAGTTTCTAATTAATGCAGAAACTGATTTGCAGTGCCAATCCTGCTGATTGGGAATCAGCTTGCTTCTAAATATGCTTTGCTCTGCTCTTTCTACGCCCTATAATCAGAAGCCAAATTGTTTTTTACAAAATGAGGCATCAAGAAATTAGGTTATTGTTTTGGTGAATTGTTGATTATTCCAGGGAAGCTGAACTAGGGGGAATAATATGATCTCATGTTGATGGATCCTTTGATAGTTTTTGTAGGAAGTAAGAAATTACAAAGATTATGCTCATCATCATCACCATTATCAACTCAAATTCCCATTTGTTTCAAATCAAATCTTAAAGTGGCTCAAATTAAAACACTGGCTTCAGATTGTGAATGTCTAATTCAAACGGAATCACAATGGATCCAAACAATGAATTCACCTAACAATAATTCATCAAAGTGCTGTTAGGATGCAGGTATCCTTGTTCAGTGACTGCCATTAGTGACTGTTACAATGATGATGAAAACTAATGTTGTGAGGAATCCTTTCATTCATGATCTTCACAGAATTTGACATAATCCATCAGAAAGAACCGGAGAAGTTAACAAAATGCAAAGACCTCCAAATAGAAGTAGAATGACTGTGGCAAAAGAGAGCAAAAATAGTACCAATAGTAATAGACAACTTGGGTACAATCCCAAACTGTCTGGAGCACCATTTGAACACCATTGTACAAATACAAATAGAATGAGACTATTGCCTTATACATTGTAAGCCGCCCTGAGTCTTCGGAGAAGGGCGGGGTATAAATGTAAACAAAAAAAACCAAAAAAAACAAACCATTGTCATTAACAAAATAACCATCAGTCAATTGCAAAAGACAACTTTACTTGGAAAAGCTTACATTCTGCAACAATATATTTAATACTATTAAATAGCAACATCCACCTATCCCAGATCCTTTGAAAGGCCTTCATAGGTGGACAAAGATGACAAATACAGCCGAAACATCTACCTGACTGCAATCAACCATAATAATAAAAATAAAATATTCTTTTACTTTAGAGCTTTCTACAACATGCTGTTCATTACTTTAACGTTTTAAAAAATCTTCTTAGTTTCTGTTTATTTATATTTTGAGTCAATGAACTCCTGCAAATGGTATCACACTATGCTAAATAACACAGTTTAATACATTTTCTAAAGGGCTACTTTTGGAAAAAAAAAAGATTTCTTTGAGAGCTATGGGTGGGATCTCAATAAGAGCTGGCACGCAACCAATGACACAATGTGTATAAACTTCCAATAGTCATTTCAAGTATTTTTTTAATTGGAACAGGAATGTATGACAACAGTGCTTAGAGGTATTATTAAAGTTAATTAAGAACTTGACAGCGTATCAAGTATCAAGCCATTAAGTTTCGGGTCTGGTAACTTGGCACTGTGCAAATTCTAGCCCTAAGTTAAAACTTGAAAACAAGGTCGCAGCTTGAATCAGAGGAAAGCAGAACAGATGACTTCTGAATGAATGTTATGGCATATTATTAAGGATATAGCGTTACTTCTGGTCTGCCCACCTCTGAAGTTAAATAAAGCTTCAACATTGACAAATCCCAGCCAATTAAACTAAAAAAAGGGCTAAATTTAGGAAATAGCAAATCATTTGTATGCTATCATAATACAGTATGCTAAATCTTACCGCTAAAGATTAAAGAGTGTTCTTTAATCTTCTATTGCCATTATATTTAACGTGGTATGCAAAAATCCATATCCATATTATCAGATTCCCCCCTCCTTGAAAAAAAGTGTTCTTTAAAAGGACTTCTCTTTTGAGGTCAAATTAACAGGATTTGGTTACTGCTACATCAATAATCTCTTTCAACATTTTGAACCCAATGTCACACTGAAATTTGGTCAAAACACTGACCAGAATTTCTCTTGATTTTAACAGGGCTTGATTCTTTATTCATACTCTATTACTCTCTTTAAAATTTTATTTATTTTTATTTATGAAATTTGTATGTCACCCATCTCTCTACCAAGTGACTGCACAGTCCATACCAAATATGGACTACAGAATTCCAGGAAAACCTTACCAAGAGCTTGAGCTCTTTACTGTTGTCTAAGGATGGTTTGGAATTTGGCAACCAGTTGTGATGTGTCCACTATCTCTAAATCCCTCTGTAAAAAGTTGGCATTTTATAGTTTGGCAATAATACATATTTAACGTCTAAATTCTTCTTTTTCAGCTTTATGATTTTCATAGAATTTTGATCTACAGCTCCAGAGGTTGATAATGAAGTTCTGAAGTGAAAGTGAAATTTGCGTTCACAAAATGTCACTGCCTTCAGCTAAACCAATGGTAACTTCACTTCAGACTTGTGCCAGGCAGAAAAATACTCCTACATTCTTTTTAAAACAACTCACTTGGTTTCATGTTGTTGGAAGAAATATCCATCTGGGTTCAGTTCCAAGTGGGGACAAAGACACTGGAAACATGGACACTGCTTGGAAAGATGGTTTAATGGTGGCCAGGATCACATGGCTTGAGATCCTGAACAGAAAAGGGGCTGAGATCCTGTGCGCTCCCTGGCTTTATGCTTTTTCTGAGCTTTGAACTTTCTGGGGCACAGGAAGAGTATCCTGATTGGTTGTCAAACTCCCAGGTGGTCTAGGGGTCTTAGCTAACATTGTAGGTTGTCCCTCAAGCTTGCCTGAGCCTTGCCATGTGGTGAGTTTCTGTTGCTAGATGGGTCCTATTATGTTGCAGATGATGATTTTTATTTATTTATTTATTTATTAAATTTGTATACCGCCCTTCTCCCGTAGGACTCAGGGCGGTTCACAGCCAAGTAAAAAATACACAATAAATACAATTAAAATACAATTTAAAAACCTTATTAAATTGGCCAGAATTAAAATTTAGAACTAAAACCCATAAAAAACCCATAAACTAAAAAACTAACCCAGTCCAGCGCAGATGAATAAATGAGTTTTAAGCTCGCGGCGAAAGGTTCGGAGGTCCGGAAGTTGACGAAGTCCTGGGGGGAGTTCGTTCCAGAGGCGGAGCCCCCACAGAAGGCCCTTCCCTGGGTGTCGCCAGGCGACACTGTCGCGCCGGACGGCACCCTGAGAGTCCCTCTCTGTGAGGCGCCGGGTCGGTGAGAGGTATTCGGTAGCAGCAGGCGGTCCCGTAAGTAACCCGGCCCTATGCCATGGGCGCTTTAAAGGCGTTCACCAACACCTTGAGCGCACCGGAAGGCCACAGGTAGCCAGTGCAGCCTGCGCAGGATAGGTGTCACTCGGGAGCCACGAGGGCTCCCTCAATCACCAGCGCAGCTGCATTCTGGACTAACTGTAGCCTCGGATGCCCCTCAAGGGAGCCCCATGTAGAGAGCATTGCAGTAATCCAGGCGAGGCGTCACAAGGGCGTGGTGACTGTGCACAGGGCATCCCGGTCTAGAAAGGCGCAACTGGCGCACCAAGCGAACCTGGTGGAAAGCTCTCCTGGAGGCGGCCGTCAGGTGGTCTTCAAAGACAGCCGTTCATCCAGGAGAGCCCAAATGCACCCTCTCCATCGGGGCCAATGACTCGCTCCCGACAGTCAGTCGCGGACTCAGCTGACTGTGCGGGATGCGGCATCCACAGCCACTCCGTCTTGGAGGATTGAGCTTGAGCCTGTTTCTCCCCATCCAGACCCGTCGGCTTCCAAACACGGGACAGCACTTGATAGCTTCATTGGGGTGGCCGGTGTGGAAAAGTACAGCTGGGTGTCATCAGCGTACAGCTGGTACCTCACACGAAGCCACTGATGATCTCACCCAGCGGCTTCATATAGATGTTGAACAGAAGGCGAGAGAATCGGCCCTGCGGCACCCACAAGTGAGGTTATTAAAGTTAATTAAGAACTTGACAGCGTATCAAGTATCAAGCCATTAAGTTTCGGGTCTGGTAACTTGGCACTGTGCAAATTCTAGCCCTAAGTTAAAACTTGAAAACAAGGTCGCAGCTTGAATCAGAGGAAAGCAGAACAGATGACTTCTGAATGAATGTTATGGCATATTATTAAGGATATAGCGTTACTTCTGGTCTGCCCACCTCTGAAGTTAAATAAAGCTTCAACATTGACAAAGGTGGGAGAATGAGTTTCTACCTCTGACCCATTGACAAAGGTGGGGAAATGAGTGAGTTTGGCTGAGGCTTTAATAACCCATTGACAAAGGTGGGGAAATGAGTGAGTTTGGCTGAGGCTTTAATAACCCATTGACAAAGGTGGGAGAATGAGTTTCTACCTCTGACCCATTGACAAAGGTGGGGAAATGAGTGAGTTTGGCTGAGGCTTTAATAACCCATTGACAAAGGTGGGGAAATGAGTGAGTTTGGCTGAGGCTTTAATAACCCATTGACAAAGGTGGGAGAATGAGTTTCTACCTCTGACCCATTGACAAAGGTGGGGAAATGAGTGAGTTTGGCTGAGGCTTTAATAACCCATTGACAAAGGTGGGGAAATGAGTGAGTTTGGCTGAGGCTTTAATAACCCATTGACAAAGGTGGGAGAATGAGTTTCTACCTCTGACCCATTGACAAAGGTGGGGAAATGAGTGAGTTTGGCTGAGGCTTTAATAACCCATTGACAAAGGTGGGAGAATGAGTTTCTACCTCTGACCCATTGACAAAGGTGGGAGAATGAGTTTCTACCTCTGACCCATTGACAAAGGTGGGGAAATGAGTGAGTTTGGCTGAGGCTTTAATAACCCATTGACAAAGGTGGGAGAATCGGCCCTGCGGCACCCACAAGTGAGGTTATTAAAGTTAATTAAGAACTTGACAGCGTATCAAGTATCAAGCCATTAAGTTTCGGGTCTGGTAACTTGGCACTGTGCAAATTCTAGCCCTAAGTTAAAACTTGAAAACAAGGTCGCAGCTTGAATCAGAGGAAAGCAGAACAGATGACTTCTGAATGAATGTTATGGCATATTATTAAGGATATAGCGTTACTTCTGGTCTGCCCACCTCTGAAGTTAAATAAAGCTTCAACATTGACAAAGGAAACAGAACTAAATTGTTAGAAAGAAAGTCACCAAATGCAGAGTTTCTAATTAATGCAGAAACTGATTTGCAGTGCCAATCCTGCTGATTGGGAATCAGCTTGCTTCTAAATATGCTTTGCTCTGCTCTTTCTACGCCCTATAATCAGAAGCCAAATTGTTCTTTACAAAATGAGGCATCAAGAAATTAGGTTATTGTTTTGGTGAATTGTTGATTATTCCAGGGAAGCTGAACTAGGGGGAATAATATGATCTCATGTTGATGGATCCTTTGATAGTTTTTGTAGGAAGTAAGAAATTACAAAGATTATGCTCATCATCATCACCATTATCAACTCAAATTCCCATTTGTTTCAAATCAAATCTTAAAGTGGCTCAAATTAAAACACTGGCTTCAGATTGTGAATGTCTAATTCAAACTGAATCACAATGGATCCAAACAATGAATTCACCTAACAATAATTCATCAAAGTGCTGTTAGGATGCAGGTATCCTTGTTCAGTGACTGCCATTAGTGACTGTTTCAATGATGATGAAAACTAATGTTGTGAGGAATCCTTTCATTCATGATCTTCACAGAATTTGACATAATCCATCAGAAAGAACCGGAGAAGTTAACAAAATGCAAAGACCTCCAAATAGAAGTAGAATGACTGTGGCAAAAGAGAGCAAAAATAGTACCAATAGTAATAGACAACTTGGGTACAATCCCAAACTGTCTGGAGCACCATTTGAACACCATTGTACAAATACAAATAGAATGAGACTATTGCCTTATACATTGTAAGCCCCTGAGTCTTGGAGAAGGCGGGGTATAAATGTAAACAAAAAAACAAAAACACTTGTACTTACATTTCCCCTTAGTCCTCAAGGACAGCTACAACATCATACACAAAGAAAGGAAAACCTGCAACAGCAATAGAGTATTGTTTCCAGTTCAAAGAAAATGGAACTGATGCATATTCACAGATCCATTGACACATTGAGGACAAAGAAGTCAGAAACATATAAAAACCCAGTGACTCACTACCCTAATTTGCCAGCTCCCCAAGAACATGCTTGCTGTTACTGGAAAATAAAACTGAACCTCCTTTCCAGCAACTTGCTTCACCTCTTCTTTTTGCTCACCACTCTTCTCCTGCTTTAAAAGGAGGATCAGAACTGATCCTCCCAACACAACACATCATTTGAAAGTTAGGAGTCAGTTCCAGATGTTTTATTTTCGTGGTTCCTAGCATTGTCTCTTCCAAGGGAAAAAGGAAAGAAACCTATGATTTGCTTTGATGGAGTGACATATATTGCAGACTTTCCATCATTGTCAGATTGTTTGATTTAGAAGAACACCGTTATTTGTTTGCTATGAACTTGGACGCCTTTATATATCATGTTAGTTTTATATATGCTATCCCAGTTTTGCATATGTAACATTCAGCACATTGACAAAGGTGGGGAAATGAGTGAGTTTGGCTGAGGCTTTAATAACCCATTGACAAAGGTGGGGAGAATGAGTTTCTACCTCTGACCCATTGACAAAGGTGGGGGGAAATGAGTGAGTTTGGCTGAGGCTTTAATAACCCATTGACAAAGATGGGGAGGGGGTCAGGAAGCTGCTTTGTCTTTAAAACATGTTTCTCCATTTCTCATCCAGGGAAATATATTCTGCCTTTTAAATATTTTCTAAAATATTTCATTCTTCTAGGAGCGGAGTGGGTGCTAAATTCCTACAATGTAAAACAGAAATTGATTTCAATTTTTATTTTTTAATGTTGAGAGAATTTCAATGAAAGTTTCATGGACAGAATGTGGGGTTCTTTTGTTTTTATTAACTGTGACATGGCCTAGTACTGAATGTGTGTGTCTATGAATCTCTTGTTCACAGAACAATCCTCTCCTGTCCTGCAGTGTTGCTGATTTTCTTCAGTGCAATTAACCCTCAAGGAAAGACATCACAGGGGAAGCCCTGTTGAGCTTTTTCAAATTGGGATGTGTAAACACCAGGAAGGTTGAAAACGATGACTTTTTTTTGTAATCAAAAATCCAACTGCTATAGCATCTAACGGTAGGTCCTTTTGCCACCTTCATCAATTCAATTGGAAACTTAAAAAAATGAAGAAGGAATTTTCAAACACATAGAACATGACACAGAAAATCAAATGTTTCTTTCACAAAGGAAGACAACTTTCAAGATATTGGAACAAAATTACTTTAGAACTTCAATTAAGTCAATACAGGAAGTTCAGAGATGAAAAAATAGTAGACTAGAATATGTACTTTTTTGCTGATAAATGTTTGGTTGCCTCCATCAACCAGTATGCTAAAGCAAGCCAAGGATTTTCAACCTGACTACTGGCCGTATCAGGTAACCTGGTAGAAGAGGTGGTCAAAAGAAGAATGCAGCTATTCCCCTTAATGGATGGCTGGACTTTCTTAAGTGCTGCAAAACTTTTGACCAATCTGATTCATCGTTTAAAAGTGTATCCCCTGCTAAGTTTTTAATCAAATTGCAAAGCTTATGGATAAATGGAGAGAGATGTTCTATTCAGGGCTCTCCAGGGTATTCAGAAGATTTCCTATCTTAATTATAATGAGTGCTTGGAGAAAATTTCTACACCTGAGCAAACAAGGAAATAATTGCTGCCTCCAAAAATGGAAAGCAATTCTTGTGAAAACTAAACCTTTCATTAGCCTAATCTGATACTGTATTCCCTTCAATCTCATTTTATTTTCTATTAATTTAGGGTGAGAAGCACCCTAGTGGATGGCCTACTGAATGCAGAGGATGGATGTCTAGCTGCGTGTAAAAAGTTTTTGCAAAGCTGTCAAATTGTTCATGGAAGGATTTAAATAGGTTAGCATTCCCTATTATGTAATACTTCATACTCAGCTGATATAAAGACTTTTCCAGGGCATCATCTGGTCAATCGTGACAGAAGAGAAAACATTGTTTGAAATCTTTGATGTTGGACAATATATACACACACAATTTGAAATCAAGGAAAGAGAAAGTTTAAAAAAATAGCCTTTCCCAATCAGATGCTCCTTAGAGGATTAGATTTTTTTTCTTGAAATTCCCAGCTAGCTTGATTGAAGTCATCTAATAGAATTACTGGAAAAAAAGAGACAAGCAGCAGAAAGTATTGGTACCTTGTTTAATAGTAGTAACTGTGAGAGGGATCTTGGAGTCCTAGTAGACAACCATTTAGATATGAGCCAGCAGTGCAGCAGCTGCTAAAAAAGCCAACACAGTTCTAGGCTACAAAAACAGAGGGACAGAATCAAGATCACGTAAAGTGTTAATACCACTTTATAATGCCTTGGTAAGGCCACACTTGGAATACTGCATCCAGTTTTGATCGCCATGATGTAAAAAAGATGTGGAGACTCTAGAAAGAGTACAGAGAAGAGCAACAAAGATGATTAGGGGACTGGAGGCTAAAACATATGAAGAACAGTTGTAGTCTACGGCTATGTTTAGTTTGGGTATGTCTAGTTTAATGAAAAGAAGGACTAGAGAAGACATGATAGCAGTGTTCCAATATCTCAGGGGCTGCCACAAAGAAGAGGAAGTCAAGCTACTCTCCAAAGTACCTGAGGGTAGGACAAGAAGCAATGGGTGGAAACTAATCAAGGAGAGAAGCAACTTAGAATGAAGGAAACATTTTCTGACAGTTAGAACAATTAATTAGTGGAACAATTTGCCTGCAGAAGTTGTAAATGCTCCAGCACTGGAAGTTTTTAAGAAGAGGTTGGATAACCATTTTTCTGAAGTGGTGTAGGGTTTCCTGCCTAAACAGAAGACCCCCAAGGTCCCTTCCAACTTTGTTATTGTATTTCTATTTCCAAAGGAATCCATGATCCAAAACTTGTATACAGGTAGTCTTTGATTTACAACAGTTCATTTAGTGACCCTTCAAAGTTACAATGGCATTGAAAAAAGTGACTTACGTCCATTTTGCACACTTATGGCCGCTGCGGTATCCCATGTGATCACCTTTTGCAACCTTCTGACAAGCAAAATCAATAGGGAAGCCAGATTTGCTTAACAACCGTGTTACTAACTTAATGACTGCAATGATTCACTTAACAACTATAGCAAGAAAAGTCGTAAAATGGGGAAAACTCATAACAAATGACTCACTTAGCAACATAAACTTTGGACTCAATTGTGGTTGTAAATTGAGGACTATGTCTACTTCAGGATTTAGATCTCATCATATGTTTGCCTGGAAAACTTTTTTTGCTACAAGAAAACAAAAATGGATGCATGGACATGATTAACATGTCCATGTTAGTAGAGTAATTTACTATTGTGTGAGACTTGCAAACTATGATGATCCTAAGCTTTGACTTTGTTTTAAAAATAAATCTAGTTATTTGCATCCAGACCAGAATCAATCAGAACTATTTAAATCAAAATGTTCCTTCAGCAAAACCAGTGGTGGGTTTCAAATTTTTTTACTACTGGTTCTGTGGGCGTAGCATGGCTTGGTGGGCGTGGCAGGGGAAGGATACTGTAAAATCTCCATTCCCTCCCCAATCCAGGGGAAGGTTACTGCAAATTCCCCATTTCCTCCCGATCAGCTGGGACTCGGGATGCAGAGAATAGATGGGGGCGGGGCCTATTACTATTAACTACTACTCAAAATTTCTGCTACTGGTTCTCCAGAACTGGTCAGAACCTGCTGAAATCCACCTCTGAACAAAACACAAAGTTATATCCACAGAGTTTCCAGAGATCTCTGATCAGTAGATTGAAGGATTGAGACTGACCACATACATTGCAACAGCTTATTAGAGGCCATAGATTTTTTTACTCAGCAGAATATTCTTCTATTTCAATACCTCTTCAATATCCTTATAAGTCTAAATAAAGCATTCAGCCATGAAAGTACTACATATTTAATTAGGTTAATGTTCTTTGGGAAATAAATGAATATGAAAGAATTTAGCAAACAATATTAAATGCTGGAGCTATATTTTAGCTTTTTGAGCTCCGAACAGTCGATTCAACCGATAAAAGTTCAGAATTACAAAATTTCGTTCCATTTAGCATTCTCTCTCACTCCCTCCCTCCTTCCCTCCCTCTGTCATATTGTGGGTTATTTTGAAACTATTTAACCTTGATTAATTGAGGAGGGAACATTTGTTACAGAATTTCCATTATCACATCTATACTAAAGTCAGAGTTTTTACAATAGCTGATTGAAATAGAAAAGGGCAGGCATTAGGGAGCTGATATCTTATTAAATCAGGAAAACAACCGTCTATAAAAGATAAAACTAACAAGCAGCAAATAAAACCTGCAGAACCCTGCCATCACATAAGTCGCACATGTAGTATGAGCAATATCAGAGGCTTATTATGTTTCCGTTAACAGGAATTGGCACTCTTCCACAAGTTCTTCCCATAGTTACTCCTGCAATGTGAAACTTACATCCCTTGATAAATTCCTAGATAGGAACGTGTAACAAGCTGTCCATTGTAATATACGTTCCATTTGTTGTGTTCTTGGAGTCTAAAGGAAATCAACACTCCATTCGGTAAATTGCTACAGAATGCAATGCATGGAGATTATTTACGGTCTTGTCTCTTCACATGTGGGTCCTCCCCTTTCTTAAAAGACTCCTGTTGTAATGCTGTAGAGAGTTGAACTTCTACTTGTTTGTGGTGTTTGGAAAATTAACTTCTTTATTTCTAAGTAGCTAAGTTGGTCTGTCATCATTAGATTTTGAATAGTTGGAAGTTAACCCAATATAATGTAAGTCAATAAAAAAAATGTGAGTGCTAATCCAATGTTCACATTTAGTTTGATTTGGAATATACTGTAATGAATTTGGTTCAATTAAGAGTCCCTACATATAAATCTTGATTTTGGTAGCTGAATCCTTGCACCTTCCACATATTATCATTGGTTACTAACAAAGAGCTATAAATTTTTAAAATAGAATTAGATGACATGTGCATAAAACACTCATATAAAACAAATAAGCATGGTAGTGGCTATACATTGGCCTTTTTAAAGAAAATTAAATTAAAATTTGTAAGTATTATACCAATACTATCCACACTAGATGCCTTTAATTTATTTTTAAAAATTGCTGGTATCATTTTATTTATTTTTATTTATTGGCTCTCTTGGCCAAGAAATGGCTAGAGTCAGACATGACCAACAGGGAAACCTTTACCTTTCATTTATAGGAGCTGTGGTGGCACAGTGGTTAGAAAACAGTACTGCAGAGCTAACTCACTGCTTACTGCCAGGAGTTTGATTCTGACCAGCTGAAGATTGAATCAGCCTTCTATCCTTCTGAGGTGGGTAAAATGAACCAGACTGTTGAGGGAAATATGCTGATTTTATAAACTGTTTAGAGAGAGAAGTAAAGCTCTATGAAGCAGTATATAAATCTAAGTGCTATTGCTATTTATTGGAGGAGCTGGGTGAAATATTAAGATATTACCCTGTCTGCAGATGAAATAGTATGCATTAAAATGGGAGCCAGTTTGGTGTAGTAGTGAAATTGCTGGCCTAGAAACTATCAACAACGAGTACCAGGCCTCACTTTGGCATGAAAGACTACATGGTGACTTTGGGTCAGTCACCCTCTCTCAGCCCAACCCACATCCAAATGCTTTTCTAAAACGTCTCATGAAATATGAAGCATATTTTTGGGCTGGGAACCACCCTTGTTCTTTAAGTTATGCGCACTATACTTCTTTCAATTAAATTAGTATGACTATGTAATGTTGTTTTGGTCTTTTTAGATTCTGTTTCAACAAGGGGATCCTTGGTGCTCTCTGAGCCCGCTTGTTTTCTTGCAGACACTTCATTACCTAAACTAGATAAGTGCTAATAAGAAGTGGTGTCTCAGTTTATATTCTATGGGTTGCCCTGTCGATCTTGTTGGGGGAGTGGTTTTAGAGGTTCTTGGTTGGACCGTTTACTGTTGGCTTCTTTGGCAGTTTCTTGATTGGGGTATTGTTAATTGGTCTGATGTTAAACTTGGAGTTAATCTATGCTGATCTGGATGCTGATTTCTGGTGGAAAGGTGCTTGGGTCTTTTTGTTCCTTTTTTGGCTGGTTGATTATCTCTTTGACAAAGTTCTATAGATGTTGTTAACCTCTATGTGTCCATTGATGATTAATTTGTCAGAGTGCCAGGCTTCTAGAAATTTTTGGAGTTGGGTTGGTCTAAGGTGGTTACATTTTCCCAATTGAAACAGGTTCTGTTTCTACAAAATCTGACTGCAAATCTTCACTTAATCATAGATGCTAAAAAAGCAGAATCCTTGTACTTCACACCAAAAGTGTATATAAAGGCCCATTAAGCAGAATCCTATCTCTACCATATTAGGTCTTCCACTATTTTGGGAAATTGGAACGAGTTATCCCCAATAATAAAGGCATTCAGAGGATGGCAATGATTTAAAACTGGATTAGGAATCCATTATAGTTGGTGACAGCAATGTTCCTGAAACATTTTTTTTAAATTGATCTTTACTTAATGACCTTATACATATATGTATGTGTACTCAGCACAGGTCAGTCCTATCTCATTATTAAAATGCTGTCTATATAAAATGAGGTTTGAAAATTGCTGAATGTCAGCATTACTTTTAAATTGGGGTTAACTATAGGAGGCCCTATACTTCCATCTGATGGCCTGATATACACCTAGATAATAATAATAATAATAATAATAATAATAATAATAATAATAATAATAATAATAATAATAATAATAATAATAATAATAATATAATCTATTAATAATAACAACAAAGTCAAAACTGTTTCACATTTAATGTGAATGCAGCAAAATTGCACAAACTGATTACAAAGCTAGACACAACTGAGATGCTAAATTAATCCACTGTTCATTATGTAAAAAATATGACTTACCTCTATCCAAAAAGTCTTGGGTACATATTTATACTTGATTATAGAAAATGAGAAGGTGAAGATCTTGTGGGACTTTTGAATACAGATGGATTGTCATTTGGAACACAGCACGCCAGATATTACAGTTGTTGAAAACCGAAACATACAATTTATTGATATCACAGAACCAAGAGACACCAGAGTCAAAGAAAACAAACTGGAAAAAATCAGAAATATTGCGACCTGGCCATCGAAACTACACGATTATGGATGAAACGTAACAGTGATACCCATTGTCATCGGAGCACTTGGTACCATGTCCAAGAATGAAAAATTGAATGTCCAATGAAAAATTGTACAAAAGAGATGGATTGCATCCATCAAAGAAAGGGACTGAGTTACTTAGCAATACATTCACAGATTTTCTGGATAAACATTTAAACCGAACAGTGGGGACAGAGAATTAACTGATATAGAAAATTTCTGTCCCCAGCAATCGAAAACTAAAAGGGTTATCAGTGCATGTAACATAGATGTCTGTATGGGTAAGACTATCAACCATGCTATCAAGCAAAACCAAGCATTTAACAGTGAGTGCCATACCATGTGCACTAAACCAACAGGTGGCATGAAAGTAGGGGCAGTCAACACAGGTTATGTAGACAGTAAACACAAGATCAATCCAAATGGACTCAAATGTCTATACACCAATGCACAGAGTATGAGGAATAAACAGGGTGAATTAGAAATCCAAGTAAATGAGGGTAGATATGATATTGTTGCCATTACGGAAACTTGGTGGGATGAAACTGACAAATGGAACATACAGCTAGAGGATATAAATTATTTAAAAGAAATAGACCAAATAAAAGAGGAGGTGGAGTTGCACTATATATAAGAAATAACTACATCTCTACAGAAATAGAGCACAACAATGATGAAAATCATCTTGAATGTATTTGGGTCAATATAAAAGGGTGAAAACGATATTGCCATAGGTCTATACTATAGGCCACCCAACCAAACAGAGGAAGTAGATGAACTTTTGCTAGTCAGCTAACTAAGGTATGTAGGAAGCACATCACAATAGTAATGGGGGATTTTAACTACCCTGACATCAACTGGGAAACAAACTCTGCACCAAGTGGAAGATCCAACAGGTTCCTAACAAACCTAGCAGACAACTTTGTTTCCCCAAAAATAGAGAAGGCAACAAGGGGATCAGCCATATTGGACTTAATTCTCACTAACAGAGATGAAATGATAGAAGGTGTTGAAGCTACAGGAACCTTGGGGCAAGTGACCACGCAATATTGGAATTCAACATTAAGCAAATACAAGTAGTAGAACAAAGTCAAACTAGAGTCTTGGACTTTAAGAGAGCTAATTTCAATAAACTTAGAGAGATCTTGAGAAGGATTCAATGGATGAGAATCCTCAGGGGGAAAACAACTCAAGAAGCTTGGGAAATTTTGAAAAGTGAGATTATAAAAGCACAGTCTAACACAATACCAATGAAGAAGAAAATAGTAGATCACAAAAGAAACCAGCATGGATGCATAAAGAACTATCTGACAAATTGAAAGACAAAAGGACAAATATAAAAAGTGGAAAGAGGGCAAATAACTAAGGCAGAATATCAGCAACAGCCCGAGCCTGTAAAGATGAAGTGAGGAAAGCTAAGGCTCACAATGAACAAAGGCTAGCGACAAAAGTAAAAATAATAAAAGCTTCTTCCAACATGTTAAAAACAAGAAAAAGTCAAGGAAACAATTGGCCCATTGCTGGGAGAAAGTGGCAAGAAGATGACAAGCAACAGGAGAAAGCAGATCTACTTAACTCATATTTTGCATCTGTCTTTACACAAAAGGAAAAACAATCCAACCTATCAAAAACAGCACTACAAAAACAGATTAGAAACACAAGTTAAAATAGGGAAGAAAATGGTAAGTGAACACCTGTCTACCCTAGACGAGTTCAAATCACCAGGACCGGATGGATTACACCCCAAGGTTCTGAAGGAACTGGCAGACGGATCTCAGAACCACTGAACTATATCTTTCAAAGATCCTGGAGCACAGGGAGCTGCCAGAGGACTGGAAAAGAGCTGATGTAGTTCCCATCTTCAAAAAGGAAACTACAGATCCAGGAAACTACAGACCTATCAGTCTGACCTCAATACCGGGGAAGATTCTGGAAAAGATAATCAAGCAACGAATCACCGAACACCTAGAAGCAAACAAAGTAATAACCAAAAGCCAACATGGGTTTGTCAAAAACAGATCATGCCAGACTAATCTTATCGCATTCTTTGACAAAATGACAAAATTAGTAGACCAGAGGAATGCTGTTGATATAATTTACTTGGACTTCAGTAAAGCATTTGATAAAGTAGACCATAACCTACTACTAGATAAAGTAGAAAAATGTGGGTTAGACAGCACCACCACCAGATGGATTCGTAACTGGCTGACCAACCGCACTCAACGTGTAGTCCTCAACGGAACTACATCCACATGGAGGGAAGTATGCAGTGGAGTACCCCAAGGCTCTGTTTTAGGCCCAGTACTCTTCAACATCTTCATCAATGACTTGGACGAGGGGGAACTCATCAAATTTGCAGATGGGGAACTCATCAAATTTGCAGATGACACCAAGCTGGCAGGAATAGCCAACACTCCAGAAGATAGGCTCAAGTTACAGAAAGATCTTGACAGACTTGAACATTGGGCGCTATCTAACAAAATGAAATTCAACAGTGAAAAAAGTAAGGTTCTACATTTAGGCCAAAAAAACAAAATGCACCAGTACCATATATGTGGTACCTTGCTCAATAGTAGTACCTGTGAGAGGGATCTTGGAGTCCTAGTGGATAACCATCTAGATATGAGCCAGCAGTGTGCAGCAGCTGTTAAAAAGCCAACACAGTTCTGGGCTGCATAAACAGAGGGATAGAATCAAGATCACGTGAAGTGCTAGTACCACTTTATAATGCCTTGGTAAGGCCACACTTGGAATATTGCATCCAGTTTTGGTCGCCACGATGTAAAAAAGATGTTGAGACTCTAGAAAGAGTGCAGAGAAGAGCAACAAAGATATTTGGGGGATTGGAGGATAAAACATATGAAGAACGGTTGCAGGAACTGGGTATGTCTAGTTTAACAAAAAGAAGGACTAGGGGAGACATGATAGCAGTATTCCAATATCTCAGGGGCTGCCACAGAGAAGTGGGAGTTGGGCTGTTCTCCAAAGCACCTGAGGGTAGAACAAGAAGCAATGGGTGGAAACTGATCAAGGAAAGAAGCAACTTAGAACTAAGGAGAAATTTCCTGACAGTTAGAACAATTAATCAGTGGAACGACTTGCCTGCAGAAGTTGTGAATGCTCCAACACTGGAAATTTTTAAGAAAATGTTGGATAACCATCTGACTGAGATGGTGTAGGGTTTCCTGCCTGGGCAGGGGGTTGGACTAGAAGGCCTCCAAGATCCCTTCCAACTCTGATGTTATGTTATGTTATGTAATTTTATAAGATACATCAACAAATTGCAGCTTCCTGTAATAACACCAGTGGAACTGCAAAAAGCTGTGCTGCTTGGAGCATTATACATCTTAAGAAGGTACTTGGTTGATACCTAGGACTCTGGCAGCAACCCGTCAATGGTTGTGGTATATTTTTGAATGTTCAGTTGACTGAGTTTCATGTTTAATAAATAAAGTAATTAATAATTTATTATAACTTTGTAAGAAGATTTGTTTATATTGTGAATTTAAATCCGTATTTTGAATATAGCAATAGTTTGTAACTGTTGCACAACATGCATTTTTTTAAAACAACAACAAAATCTTCATTCCCAAATCTCAGACTGACATATTGGCTGCCTATTTAAATTTCAGAGAGGTTTACCCTAATAGGGAATGACTAATCATAAATAATAAAACAACACATCAATTTTAACCAGTTCAATAGTGTAATCTGTTTGTGTTGCATGACAGAGAATATGCAAGCAATAAGGCATATTGGAAAACCATAATGGGATTTTAATGGGAACTACATGGCGGTTTCAGGCAAAATATTTTTAAAATCAAAATATGTTTTACATATGTGAAAAGAAAAAAGAATTGCTGGTTTTCTCATAACAAATGAAAGAACATTTAAATAACTGAGAATTCTTTCCCAGGGGAACAGAATAATAAAATGCAATTAATAGCTGGATTGATGTATTCCATTTTTCTCAATAAAAATAAGAGCGCATTTCTGCCAGCAGAAGGTTTTTAGACTGGTATTAGAGAAAATGGACTTCAGTTGTATAGTGTGTGAAAAAACAGGCCTGTGAGCTTTAGGATGTAATTTAGTGTTGCTCATGATTCTTTAATTTGTGTCTTGGGCCAATATTTATTAGTGACTGCAGCAAGCAAATTGTTGAAATGGCAACTGGGGAAGTAAATTGGCAACCTGTTGTGATACTGGGTATTTTTCAGAGCAGGGGTTCACATGACAGCATTTTCCAACGGATGTTGTTTCATTATTTCCCACATCCTTGAAGTATAACATCCAAACGGAGATTTGAGAGCCCTTCAAACACCTCATATTCAAACTCCAATTTCCAGCTCGCTTTTATTCCTTAATATTCTTAGAATATCTGCAGAACTGATGGCATTGTCAGGAAGAATGTCATCCTAATGCATTCCAGGCATTTATAAAAGTCTTATTGCTACAGCTTTCAAAGGTAGCCTTGGTGAGTCATTGTACTGCCTGCATTCAAATAGTGTGTGTGTGTGTGTGTGTGTGTGCGTGTGTGTGTGTGTTATGCAACGATCATTAAAATTGCCATATTATAATGGCTTGGAGTCGACAACCTGTGTCAGCTAAATAAAAAAGAGCAAAATACGTTGTTCTGAGTACAGGAAGTCTTCGACTTACGTCTACAACTGAGACCAGAATTTCTGTGAAACATTTGTTAAGCGAGTTTGCCCCTTTCTTGCCACATGTGTTAAGTGAATCCCTGCAGTTGTTAAATTAGAAACATGGTTGTTAAGTGAATCTGGCTTCTCCATTGACTTTGCTTGTCAGAAGATTGCAAAAGGGGATCACATGACCCCAGGACACTGCAACCGTCATAAATATGAATCAGTTGCCAAGCATCCATGCTGGGGTGGTGTGAGGAGACGCCCCAGCCTATTTCAGCTGTTTTTGGCCGTTTTGGCCGTGGAGAATACCAACGTGTCTGGAGAACTTTGGTATGTTGTGAGCTGGCCCGCAGGTAACATCAGCGGCGGTATGTTGGGCCGTCGGGCGGTACCCTCATGGGCCTGGACATCGCCCCCCCCCTCATGGGCCTGAACATCGCTGGAGTATCGCCCCTTCCCTTCCCACAGTTTGTCTTTTGGCCGTGGCCTGCCGTGCCGCTATTACCATTCAGCGGCATGTTTTCTCGGTCGCTCTCTCCATCAGTAACTGATAGGCGGCCCGGCCTGGACATTTTTAACAACGGCACGCTGGTCCCATATTGGGCCCAGCGGCATAAACTGCGGTTTAATGGTGGCGGTATTGACGGCATTGACGGCATCGGCAAATGTCGTTCCAATCACCGTACCGCACGGGTTCTGTCCCGTGATGGTGCTTTGCCGGGAATCCAAGTGAGAGATCTTTTTTTTATCCGACTGCCGATTTTCCAACCTTAGCAGCCAAGGGATCAACCGAGGGAATACTGTCATACCAGCTTCCG
This sequence comes from Ahaetulla prasina, assembly GCF_028640845.1. NCBI lineage: Eukaryota > Metazoa > Chordata > Lepidosauria > Squamata > Colubridae > Ahaetulla > Ahaetulla prasina. The sequence goes on along the minus strand of NC_080544.1, from coordinate 39,909,212 downwards.
AGAGGGAGGTCATTGGATTTGGACTGGACCCCCGGATCCGTTGGTGGTCCTGGTCCCTTTGGATTTCTACGGACTATGGCCCATACGGTTGACCGTTTAATATTGGGTCTTGGTGAACTATCGGAATGACTGGAACATCTTTGCCGATTAGGGATGGACACTCTTTCGCCGTTTTATTGACTACTCCTCCATGAGATACTCGTCTGCCGAACTATTACGACTGTGAAGTTCCCCCGCCTCGCAGGAATGGCCCTCCAAGTTATCGAGGGCTTACCTTAACGAAGGGTCTTGGGACCCAGAGAGGTGGCATGCGGCCAAGAAGAATTTGTGGGGTTTTTTAAATAGATTTGTAAATAAGGGTTTTTTAAAGCGGGGGGAGGGATATGACGGGGGAAAGAACCCGTTGGGGAGGGATCCAGTCCCTGTGCTGGTTCGCGGCACCAGGGCATCTGGTCTGAAGGCAGGGGGGGAGGGGTTCGTTCCAGGATTAGAGGGTTGTTCCATCTGTACGGTAAGTGGGAGAGGCAGATATGGCGGAGGGGCGTATCAGTGTTGGGAGCACGTGCTAGCTGCTTGAAAGCGATCACGTGCTCCGGCCCCTCAGTCCCTACCCGTTCCTCGGGCGGCCATGACTCTCAGAGCTTGGATCTTCGGTTGATGTTATGTAATGCCCGGTCCGTGGTTAATAAAGCTCCCCTGATTTGTGACCTTATTCAGGGGGAGTCCGCGGACCTTATGGGCATTACGGAGACCTGGTTGGGCCCAGAGGGGGGGGGGTTCCCCTTGTCGAGATGTGCCCTCCGGGTTTCCGAGCATTTCATCAACCGAGGGCCCAAGGTAGGGGTGAGGGGGTGGCGGTTGTCATTAAGGAGGATCTAGAGCCGAGGGAGGCCACTGTTCCTCAGATTGCCAGCTGTGAATCCCTCTATGTGAGGTGGGGCTATAGGAATCAGTTGGGCTTGTTGATCGCGTACCTGGCTCCTTGCTGCGTGAACACAGCCCTGCCCGAGCTGTTGGAGGTACTTGCCGGTGTGGCGGTTGAGACCCCCAGACTTATGGTTATGGGGGATTTCAACCTGCCATCAGCTGGCTTGTCATCGACTGCAGCTCGGGAGTTCCAGGCTTCCATGACGGCCTTGGACCTGATTCGAGTAAACGATGGCCCTACACACATGGGAAGAGGCACGCTGGATTTAATTTATATCTCTGGACAGTGGTTAAATGATCTGGAATTAGATGACTTAGTAACAGAACCGTTGTCATGGACAGATCATTTTCTCCTTCGCCTAGACCTCCGAACCGCCACCCACCATCGCAGGGAGACAGAACCTATACGTTGGTTCCGTCCCAGGCGCCTGATGGACCCTGAGAGGTTCCTGACGGAGCTTGGGCCAATTCCTGAGGATCTGGCCCACGGCTCGACTGAGGAACTAGTTGTGGCCTGGGAACAGGCCGCGGCTGGGGCCTTGGACCGGGTCGCGCCTTTGCGGCCTCTGACCCAGCGCAGGTCTCGTCCGGCCCCTTGGTTCTCCGAGGGGCTGAGGGAGATGAAACGCCGGAGAAGACGCCTAGAGAGCACCTGGAGGTCCAGTCGTTCCGAAGCTGATCGGACACTAGTTAGGTCCTATTCTAGGACCTACCTAGTGGCAATGAGGGAGGCGAGGCGTTCTTACGCCTCCACCCTCATTGCGTCGGCAGATAACCGTCCGGCCGCCCTGTTTCGGGTGACCCGCTCCCTCCTTCATCAGGAGGTGCGGGATGACCCTTTGCAGGGACGTGCCGAGGAGTTTAGTGGTTATCTATACGATAAAATCGCTCAGCTCCGAGATGGCCTGGACCGAAATTGGGATGATCCAAGCGAGGGAGAGGAGGCACATCTTGTTGAGTCTGTTTGGGATGAGTTTGACCCTGTGGCTCCCGAGGACGTGGACAGGTTGTTGGGGAGGCTTCACGCCACTACATGTTTACTGGACCCGTGTCCTTCCTGGCTAGTACTGGCCACTCAGGAAGTGACACGAGGTTGGCTCCAGGGAATTATCAACGCTTCTTTGTTGGAAGGGGTTTTCCCTGCCGCCTTGAAAGAGGCGGTGGTGAGACCCCTCCTCAAGAAGCCCTCCCTGGACCCGGCTATTTTGGGTAATTATCGTCCAGTCTCCAACCTTTGCTTCATTGCGAAGGTTGTAGAGAGTGCTGTGGCGTGACAGCTACCCCAATACCTGGATGAAGCCGTCTATCTAGACCCGTTCCAGTCCGGCTTCTGACCCGGATAAAGCACGGAGACAGCTTTGGTCGCATTGGTGGATGATCTCTGGAGGGCCAGGGACAGGGGTTATTCCTCTGCCCTGGTCCTATTAGACCTCTCAGCAGCTTTTGATACCATCGACCATGGTATCTTGCTGTGCCGGTTGGGGGGATTGGGAGTGGGAGGCACCGTGTATCGGTGGTTCTCCTCCTATCTCTCTGACCGGTCGCAGACGGTGTTGACAGGGGAGCAGAGGTCGACCGCGAGGGGCCTCACTTGTGGGGTGCCGCAGGGGTCGATCCTCTCGCCCCTTCTGTTCAACATCTATATGAAGCCGTTGGGTGAGATCATCAGTGGCTTTGGGGTGAGATACCAGCAGTACGCTGATGACACTTTTCCACCCCGGGCCACCCCAATGAAGCTGTTGAAGTTTTGTCCCGGTGTTTGGAAGCCATACAGGTCTGGATGGGGAGAAACAGGCTCAAGCTTAATCCCTCCAAGACAGAGTGGCTGTGGATGCCGGCACCCCGATTCAGTCAGCTGCAGCCGCGGCTGACTGTTGGAGGCGAGTTATTGGCCCCAAAGGATAGGGTGCGCAACTTAGGTGTCCTCCTGGATGAACGGCTGTCGTTTGAAGATCATTTGAACGGCATCTTCAGGAGGGCCTTCCACCAGGTTCGCCTGGTTCGGCAGTTACGCCCCTTCCTTGATGAGGATGCCTTGTGCACAGCCACTCATGCGCTCGTTACCTCTCGCTTGGATTATTGTAATGCTCTCTACATGGGGCACCCCTTGAGGTGCACTCAGAGGCTTCAGTTAGTCCAGAATGCAGCTGCGCGGGTGATAGAGGAGCTTGGCGTGGCTCAGCGTAACACCGCTCCTCGCAGACTGCACTGGCTACCTGTGGCCTTTCAGGTGCACTTTAAGGTTTTGGTTACTACCATCAAAGCGCTCCATGGCTTAGGGCCTGGGTACTTACGGGACCGCCTGCTGTTACCGCATGCCTCCCACCGACCCGTACGCTCTCACAGAGAGGGACTTCTCAGGGTGCCGTCCGCCAAGCAATGTCGGCTGGCGGCCCCAGGAAGGTCCTTCTCTGTGGGGCTCCCACTCTGGAGCGAACTTCCCGGGTTTCGCCAAATACCTGACCTTCAGACCTTCCGCGAACTGAAGACACATCTTTTTTTGCTGGCTGGCTAAATTTTATTGATTTTAAATTTTCTATTAGTAATTTTAAGGGTTTTTTAGTTTTTTATATATTTTAAAGTTTTTTAGGCCAATTATAAAATAAGTTTTTTAATTTGTATTTTAAATTGTATATTGTATTGTCTGTTTTTACTTTGGCTGTACACCGCCCTGAGTCCTTCGAGAGAAGGGCGGTATAAAAATTGAATAAATAATAATAAAAATAATAATAATAATAATCCAAATTTTGTTCACAGGACTATGGGAATGCTGCAATGGTTGTAAGTGTGAAAAACTATCATAAATCACATTTTTCAGTGGTCATTAAATGAACTGTTATGAGACGAGGGCTACCTGTGGTTGAGTCTTCTCCAGATATGTTGCTCAGTATCCATAGGAATGACAGACATTATAACCCACTGTAGCTGCAGACTCCAAAACTGGAAAAAAATGATGTCTAACATCAAAGCTGATTTAGAAACTTCTTGTTCTGACCCAGCCTTCGCAAGTAGTGATAAGATGTTAACTCATGAGTAAACCCCCCCCCCTTTTTAGAACAGGGCAATAACAGTCTTTTATTCACGTGGATGAAGCCGTCTATCTAGACCCGTTCCAGTCCGGCTTCTGACCCGGATACAGCACGGAGACAGCTTTGGTCGCATTGGTGGATGATCTCTGGAGGGCCAGGGACAGGGGTTATTCCTCTGCCCTGGTCCTATTAGACCTCTCAGCGGCTTTTGATACCATCGACCATGGTATCTTGCTGTGCCGGTTGGGGGGATTGGGAGTGGGAGGCACCGTGTATCGGTGGTTCTCCTCCTATCTCTCTGACCGGTCGCAGACGGTGTTGACAGGGGGGCAGAGGTCGACCGCGAGGTGCCTCACTTGTGGGGTGCCGCAGGGGTCGATCCTCTCGCCCCTTCTGTTCAACATCTATATGAAGCCGTTGGGTGAGATCATCAGTGGCTTTGGGGTGAGATACCAGCAGTACGCTGATGACACTCAGCTGTACTTTTCCACCCTGGGCCACCCCAATGAAGCTGTTGAAGTGCTGTCCCGGTGTTTGGAAGCCGTACGGGTCTGGATGGGGAGAAACAGGCTCAAGCTTAATCCCTCCAAGACGGAGTGGCTGTGGATGCCGGCACCCCGATTCAGTCAGCTGCAGCCGCGGCTGACTGTTGGAGGCGAGTTATTGGCCCCAAAGGATAGGGTGCGCAACTTAGGTGTCCTCCTGGATGAACGACTGTCGTTTGAAGATCATTTGACGGCCATCTTCAGGAGGGCCTTCCACCAGGTTCGCCTGGTCCGGCAGTTGCGCCCCTTCCTTGATCGGGATGCCTTGTGCACAGTCATTCATGCGCTCGTTACCTCTCGCTTGGATTATTGTAATGCTCTCTACATGGGGCTCCCCTTGAGGTGCACTCAGAGGCTTCAGTTAGTCCAGAATGCAGCTGCATGGGTGATAGAGGGAGCTTCGCGTAGCTCCCGCGTAACACCGCTCCTGCGCAGACTGCACTGGCTACCTGTGGCCTTTCAGGTGCACTTTAAGGTTTTGGTTACTACCTTCAAAGCGCTCCATGGCTTAGGGCCTGGGTACTTACGGGACCGCCTGCTGTTACCGCATGCCTCCCACCGACCCGTACGCTCTCACAGGGAGGGACTTCTCAGGGTGCCGTCCGCCAAGCAATGCCGGCTGGCGGCCCCCAGGGGAAGGTCCTTCTCTGTGGGGGCTCCCACACTCTGGAACGAACTTCCCCCGGGTTTACGCCAAATACCTGACCTTCAGACCTTCCGCCGCGAACTGAAGACACATGTTTTTATTCGCGCGGGGCTGGCTTAAATTTTATTGATTTTTAAATTTTCTATTAGTAATTTTAAGGGTTTTTTAGTTTTTTATATATTTTAAAGTTTTTTAGGCCAATTATAAAATAAGTTTTTTAATTTGTATTTTAAATTGTATATTGTATTGTCTGTTTTTACTTTGGCTGTACACCGCCCCGAGTCCTTCGAGAGAAGGGCGGTATAAAAATTGAATAAATAATAATAATAATAATAATAATAATAATCCAAATTTTGTTCACAGGACTATGGGAATGCTGCAATGGTTGTAAGTGTGAAAAACTATCATAAATCACATTTTTCAGTGGTCATTAAATGAACTGTTATGAGACGAGGGCTACCTGTGGTTGAGTCTTCTCCAGATATGTTGCTCAGTATCCATAGGAATGACAGACATTATAACCCACTGTAGCTGCAGACTCCAAAACTGGAAAAAAATGATGTCTAACATCAAAGCTGATTTAGAAACTTCTTGTTCTGACCCAGCCTTCGCAAGTAGTGATAAGATGTTAACTCATGAGTAAACCCCCCCCTTTTTAGAACAGGGCAATAACAGTCTTTTATTCACGTGGATAAACAAAAAATCAAATGTTAAATAATCCTAACAAACCTGGATTTAGCCAAAAAATCCGAATTGCCTGCTGTATTTAGAAACGAACAATTGTCTGTGACAACCAGCCCCTCCCCAAACCCTCCTATTTATTTTCCAGCCAGGGAGGGGCTGACTATCATCTGCGTCTGCCTCTCCCTGAGAACTGGCTTATTGTTTTCCTTTGCTCTCCTCTCTTTTCCTCTCTGCACATACGTGCATCTGTTCCTCCCTCTCACTCAGCTCAGGCTCCAAAGACAGCTGCCTCTGCACCTGGGGTAGGATGGAAGGCCCCGGCTCTGTCTCTGTCTCTGATGCTGTTTCCTTAGCAGACCCTTCCCAAGACTCCAAAGCTGGCGTTCCCTCCACCTCCTCCTTGCCTGGCTGTGCAGCTAGCTCTGCTGGCAGCTAACGGGCCACAACACTTGTTTAGTATCTCTGTCATACGGTTGGCTTGGCAGCCTAATGATAGCCCTACGAGGTAGACCAGATCCAGAAACTAATCCCACAGGAAGATTAGAACAACACCTCACTGAGATATACTACAATAACAGACAAACCTAACAGCTATAGGCTCTCTAGTATGAGAGTCCTTATGAATTAGAGATGGAAAAAAGAACACAACATGTAACTCAACATCCCATTAGTAGCATTTATCTTTGTTTTTGCTAGGGTTTGTATGACATGGCTAGAATCATTGTCCTATGCTATTTCTTCTTCCTCCATTTTCTACAGTTTAATCTTTCCTTTTATCATTTGTACCAGCAGAAACATCAGCAGAACAATAAGTCTGTAATTATGAAGCACAGCAAGCAATGCAGGGCAGCCTGGAACACTTTCTTGTCAACACCTCTGTTCTTCCTGAAAAGTTACTGCTTGTACCTTAATCCAGAATCTTTTTGGCTTTTGGGTAGTGTGGCAGCCTATAGATCACCATATCAAGCATCTTCTTATTTATTTCCTGGGCTTATAACACCATACTTCAGTCACAGTTACTACAGCTTTCCAATAAAAATAGTTTTAGATCTATAGGGCCTTGGTTTCTTCTCTGGCCTACCTTACAGGGCTAATGAAAAAAACAAAACAAAAAACAAACAAACAAGCAAACAAGCAAATAAAGCCTGTTTGCTAGTCTTACTAGTGAACGAAATAAGACAGCTATAGAGGTTAGAAATTATGGCAATTCTCCATCTTTTCTGAGCATTCTAAACCAGTACCCCACAACCATTTAGGAACCAATTTCATAGAGAGAAATTTTTCCATGGTCCAGAGGGGGCCTGGTTTTGTGTGCTGCCTGCATCCCATGGATGGGACTTCGCTTGTTTGCATGGCCCCTGTTTCTGGCATGCCATAAACTGGTGCAGGTCCACGGACCAAGGGTTGGGGATTCCTGTTCTAAGCTATCTTGCCCTGTTCCTCTATCTTAGTCTGCTGTTTTATTTTACAGGTGTTCCAGGGTTGAAATCAATCTTAATTGCTAGTCCAATTGTCTCCTGTATATAAGATGTGTGTGAGCTGCATTTTGTCCTTCCTTGACCTTATACAAGGTTAAAGTTTATCTGGTTAAACCCAGATGGAGCTCATTAGATCTCAGCCATTATGAGACATCCCACCGTAGAAGAACAATCTGAATGAGGTACAGAGTGTTTACTTTAATTCATCCATTATGCTTTTCTCCCATTCTCCATTTGATTATTGTATATACTCTTTGCAAAACAGGCAATTATTGAGATGATTTCTGGTTTGGCCATTTTATTCTCTCCTGAGCATTAGATAGTTTCTAGGTGTCCAGTCTAAAGAATGAGTTTCTAACTAATTTCATTTATACCAAGAATAGTTTGTTGAGAATGTGCATTATGGAAGCTGGCAAGGAACTCATTCTTGTTTTTAAACAGAAACTGATAACCAGTTATATGCTGGTGACAATTGAAAAGGTTGGTTGGGTGCATTAGGAAACAGTTCTGCATGTAATTCCAGTTATTTTTAGCTTTCAGCATGCATGCTTAGTCTTTGAAATATCGTTTTGATGAGGCCATCTGGGGTCTGCTTTTGCTTCTAATAGAGGATTCTGTGTTATTTGTTTTCATCACTACTATTCTTGCCTCTTGCTCAAAATAATTTATTTAATCTTACTGGCACATGGTGACAGACATTTATTCAGAAGAGTAAAGTGCTTCAGAATTTAAGAAATAAAAATGTGTATCAATTTATGTATCTTTCAGTTTATCATTTGTGTTTCCCATGAGTAAACCAGCCTTATATATTTTAAAGGATTTCAGGTTGGCTATAAAAAGACAAGTGACATAATCTGAATTGAAATCTGTGAGGCAAACAAATTAGAAAAAGTAAAAAAGAGAAAAAGCAGCAACAATCAAAAGAGACCAAAATACATTTCCTTGTCACTATTTAGCCAATCAGAATTTCATTACCTGTTTTTTTCTAGTTGCTCTTTAATTCACATAATCAAACTAAACAGCAAAACACCTAAGGAAATAGGTACTTTATGTTTTACTTTAGTATTAGATATTTCTCTGCTGTGCATTTGGTATGATACCTATATGTTCTATTTAAAATACTAGGTCATTTGTTTTTCAGATTTAATAATTGCTCTTTATGCTATATTTAGAAAATGCAGGTTTGAGTGAACAGTGTAAGCTATTATAATCAAATTATGTACTTCACATAGTGGTTTGTCTGTTCCACCTCTTTAACTGAGCAGTGTTAGGAGAAGGGAATCTCCAAGTTTTATTTACAGAGTTAATATAATTTTATTTTATTATCCCCTTGTTTCAACTTATTATTTAATTCCATTTGTACTAGAAACAAATGGGCAGTTATGTAGAACGAGGCTGTGTAATTTCCCTGTTTGAAATTTTAAAGCTACAGTTCAGTGTGCATGCACAGAGACACACAGAAAAAGATTTGTTTGTTGATTGAGAACTTTATAATCATTTCTACATTCTTGTAACTGTGGAAACCAGGTATAATTTATACTGGAATCAATATTTTAGAAAAAGAGCAAGCACTTATGTTTATGAACTGCAACAGACATTCAAAGACAAAAAAAAAATGATCTCAACACTCCCTTTAAGTTCATAAAGGATTCCCTTTCAAATAATAAAAGAGAGCTTTTCCTATTAGGGCCCTGATCAGGTAGTGAATGAAGCTTCTATTTCTTCCAGGCTGCTATCTTCTGTCTCCATATTCAGTCCATGCATTTCCCAAGACATGTTGATGCATTCTGATATCACGGAGTATAATTTGAACTCCTCTAGTGAACTAAGAGACCTTGAGGTTTTTTGTTTTTTTCATTATTTAATTGTAGCCTTTAGTCCTCCAATCCTCAACCCCCCCTACCCACAAGAGTTTCAGTTCCTTTAAAACTAACTACAGCAGTAGAGACTTTAAGAGGTTTCAGCAGAACTGTAGGATCTGGACAGCTGCTCTAAGGGACTCAGTGCACGGAATGCTCTCCATGGTGCTGAAACTGAAGTCTGACGAGGAACTTCCACACTGGTTGTAGTTTTGAGTACTTGCTGCCTACTTAGAAACTTTGCCTCATTGGTCATGTGAAACAAATGAAAACATCCGGAAAAAGCACAACATTGTTTCTTCCCTTCACAAAACTTGTGAGCTGCAAATTGGGATTGCTTTGAATCAGGCCACACACCTGTTTTTCATAAGCATATACCGGTAGTTAACCAGTGTTGCTTCATAATATATGTTTTGGATTATGCATAAAGGTGAAATGAAAAAAAAATGAGACAAAGATTTTAAGGAAAACACACCCTTGGGAACTTTAAAATAGTCTCCAGATTTTTATGAAACTGGTCATACTTCATCAAAAACTGAAAAGTAGCAAACTTTTCTCTTACCTTTTCAACTTTGTATACCTATAGGTTTCTTTGGGGAGTGTCTGAGGAACCTTCTTGACAACTTTAAAATTGCTTTTATCTCTATGGCATGCCAGCTTCTTGACAGCTTTCTAAAGTAATAACTCCCTTTTTCTATATAAAAAAACCTACCCACAAAAGCTATTAGATTTTGCATTTCATAACGTACTTTGGGTAGAAATGATAGATATTCATGCACTGCAATGCCTTATGGAAATGATATGTGGTGTTACATGTTAAAAACTATAAAATATGAGTGAAAGAATTTTATGATTAAATTGCAAGTTTTCTTTAAAAAATATAGCAGATGAGTTGTTTAATCTCTGGGACAACTTTCTTCAATTTGCTACTCTCCAGATATATTGCATTTTAATTTTGATTATGCTGGTTGTGAGTTATAAAACTTCATTATTTTGGGAAAATTTGACAAAAAATGAAATTATGTAACTAAAAAATTCAGCATCTGTTCTATAGCATTGGGTTGCATATATATTAATAACTAATTTTTTTCAGGAAGCCACAACTTTCAACTTCTGTTTATCAATATTATGTTTTCTTGAAAGGAAAATGTTTCTTGTTTAATTATTTTTCCTCAAGATGGGTATAATCAGGCATAATGTAGATAGACTGATATAAAGACTTTGCTAGTTTACAGAATTTCTTATCTACTCTTTCTTAATTTCTTAATCTACTCTTCTAAGAGACATAGTGGGGCAGTGCTTAGAATGCACTATTGCAGACTAACTCACTGTTCACTGCCAGGAGTTTGATTCTGACGTGCTCAAGGTTGACTCAGCCTTCTACCCTTTGATAAAATGGTCAGTAAGATGAGGACCCAAATTGTTGCTGATTCTGTAAACTGCTTAAAGAGGGCTGTAAAGCACTGTGAAGTGGTATATAAGTGTAAGGCTATTGCTACTATTATTATAATATCCATCCATCCATCCATCCATCCATCCATCCATCCATCCATTCATCCATTTATCCTTTGGGTTTTAAACTTGCTGAAATCCCATCATATGTCCATTTTTTTGAGGCAAGAAAATCCTGGTAAGATAGCAGTTTTATATTCATTCTGATTCCATAGAAGTAATGTGATAATGAGTTAATGTTTTCTGATTACAGGAACATAAAGTGATTAATAATTTACCAGGATGTTAAATTTCTGTTGTGCTTGACTGAAGCAAAGAATTGACTCACAGTGTAAAGTGATTGCTTTCGGTTTTTATTTTCTGATTATTTTTAATCTGAATATCAAATAATGGTATGGGCGTGTGGAGAGAAGATTTTAAAGCCAGATGACTACCTTTGCTCTAAGATGTTTACAATGGAGTTGTATATAGAGGAAAAAGGTAAGGGTCGCGGTGTGGCTCAGGCTGTAAGAAGCCTGTTATTAAAACACAGCTGCCTGCAATTACTGCAGGTTCTAGTCCCACCAGGTCCAAGGTTGACTCAGCCTTCCATCCTTTATAAGGTAGGTAAAATGAGGACCCAGATTGTTGGGGGAGCAATAAGTTGACTTTGTAAATATACAAATAGAATGAGACTATTGCCTTACACACTATAAGCCGCCCTGAGTCTTCGGAGAAGGGCGGGATATAAATGTAAAAAAAAAAAAAAAAGGCCATTTGGCTTCTGGATGAGGATCTACAGCAGGTTTCATATCCTTGTGAGAATCTTTGGAACAAGGACAGCACAGTGGCAAATATCAACAGCCATACAGCAGATTCTAACTTTCAAATCTCTCTACAGAGAAGTAATACAGAGAATAGACAAAAGAGTAAAATTAATAAAACACAGACTGGACATTTGTATAAACACCGATTGTTTATTGTTAAAGGGGATAGATGATTGATGAATTTAAAATAAAAATAAAAGGATATGCTTACAATAGGCCACTCTATATGTCAGTAGTTATGGAGAGCTAATTGGGACTAAAGTGTAAAAGACAGAGAAAAGCAAAACAGGGAAAAAGAAGAACCTTTTTTTTTTTAAGTTTCAGCATAGTAATTGGCATACTTTCACTTTATCATAGTGGCAAACAGCAAATATAGGAGGAGAAAGGAGAGATTAATTAGAACAACTTGCAGATAAGTGCATCGTGCCAGATTTATTGCAGAAAAAAGTTTGAAGAATTTGGCAAGAAATTCTGTGACTGCAACAGTTGCCAATAGTTTGGATGCTTTTAAAAAGGAAATGGAAGAAGGATTTGGAGGGATAAAAAGGATTCGAAAAAGGTTAAGAAGATTGAAAAATCCGTAGGACAATAGGCTGGAGATGTAAAACAAATTAATAACAAAATGGAAATTTTGGAAAGTAAGGTAGAAGTTATAAATAGAGAGATGAAGAAATATTTGGAGGACTTGGCATTACTAAACTAAGAGAAAATTCACAACTACTGTACTATTATAATCTTTGAAAGTTTCTACATAAAGTGAGGTGCTTAAAATACATTAACATATCCCCAGTCTTTATAAGGAGAAAGACATATGTAATAATCACATAATATCTATACCGAACAAGGACAGATTATCAAGTCAAATATCTGTAACCACTATAAAATAATAGTACAATCACCAGAATTCACTCACTTCTGTTCTATGTCTTTTTTCTTTTTATAATCATGTTTAATTAGTAGATCAATGGAATGCTGTGAATGTAGTCATCCTGATTTAAGTAAAACACTTGAAAAATATTACCATAACTTTGTGGACAAAATGGATAAATATGAACCAAAGGGCGTTGTGATACAGAGATTTTACAACTGACTGAACAATTGCACTCAGAGGCTGTTAACAAATGGCTGTACATTAACCCAGAAGGAAATATCAAGTGGGATCACCCAGGGCTCCATTCTTGGTTTGGTGCTGGCAACAAATAATCTAGACGATGGAATACATACTTAACAAATATTCAGACTAAGCTAAAGAAATTGACTAAGCTAAAGTAATAGGCTAATGCTTTAGAGCAGAGGTGTCAAACATGATTTTATTGAGAGCTGCATCAGGGTTGTATTTGACCTTGGGGGTTGGCATGGCCAGCTTGATGTCACTCAGGTTGTGGTGGCCCTTGAGCGCTCTGCCAGCGAAAACAGGCTCCCAATCTCCGTTTTTGGCTGCAACAGCCTCCTGCAACCCTCTGCCAGTGAAAATGGAGCTTGAGAGGGCTACACGTGGCCCACCTGAGTTCCATTTTCGCTGGCAAAGGCACCACGGGCTGGTCCTTCACTGTTTCCAGGGTGGACCTGTAGGCCAGAACTAAGCACCTCACAGGTTGGATCTATCCTGCGGTCTTTGAGTTTGACACCCCTGCTTTAGACGATAAAGTCTAGGTTCAAAAGGATTTCAACAGATTGAATTTTGGACAAAATTTAGTAGGATAATGTTCAATATGATAAATGCAAAATCTGATTAGGGAAAAGAAAGTACCTAAAGCCCAGGATCTTTGAATAGTAATAGACTAGTTGAAAACTTTAAACAATGGGTTGCATTAATAAAAACCTTCTGTTAAATCATTGGAAGTACAAATTCAGCTGTACCCTACACTGGGAGCAGGGGTGAAATGCTCCTGGTTCGGACTGGATTGCCTGATCCGGTAGCGATAGCGGCGGGTGGTTCGGAGAACCGGTAACAAAAATCCCTGCCCCCCCTCATGCCCAGGTGAGCCGCACGATCAACAGAGGGTTTTTTTAAATTTAAAAGTATTTTTTCTTCAGCCGAAACAATGCTTTTAAAAATAAAAAAAAGCCTTTGATGATCATGTGGCTCAGCTGGGATCATCAGAGCCCTTTAAAAGCTTTTTTTAAACAACCTCTTCAGCCGAAGAGGTTGTAAAAAAAAAAGCTTTTAAAAGGCTACCCTGGCGATCCCAGTTGAATTGCCTGATTGCCAGAACCTTTTAAAAGCATGTTTTCTACAAGCTCTTCAGCTGAAGAGGTTGTAAAAATGCTTTTAAAAGGTTATGGCGATCAAGCAATTCAGCTGGGATCACCAGGGGAACCTTTTAAAAGCTTTTTTTTAATCATCTCTTTGGCCAAAGAGGTTGTAGAAAAAATGCTTTTAAAAGGTTCTGGCAATCAGGCAACTCAGCTGGGATCGTCAGACTCTTTAAAAGCTTTTTTTCCTTTGGCAATCCCAGCTAAATTGCCTGATCATCACAGGCTTTTAAAAGCATTTTTTTTACATGCTTTTACTTTTAAATGCTTTTAAAAGTAAAAAAAAAAGTTGGCCACGCCCACCCAGTCACATTACTCCCCCCCGCCCCCACCCCGCAAGCCATGCCCATAGAACGTAACATATTTTACATTTCACCCCTGATTGGAGCATCAAATTCTGAGTTAAGCTTCAAATTGGAGAACTATCACACAATTTTTTTTAAAAAAAATCTAGAAAACAAGCTTATGGGGACCAGTTATAGAAGCTGTGCATGTTTAAGCTGTGCACTTTGAAGTTGAGGACAGGGCAACGTACAAGGCGATTCGGGCTGGATATAAGGAAGAATTTCCTGGTGCTAAAAGCTGTTAAGCGGCGGAGCAACCTGTTTTCAAATGGTAATTGGATTGCTACGTGTCAAGGTTGTTTTTCTAGATTCCAGCACTGAGCTGGGCGTTGGATCACAAGGTCTTTTCAACTCGTACAGTCTTTGATTCTATGATTATAAGCTGTGGTTTGGAATCTGCTGCTTTTATAAGGATGACCTGTTTGCTTTCCATTGGTTTTGCTTGCATATTTCTTAAAAACTATAATCTCTCTTTCAAAGAAAACCAAATCCTGTAGGGGAGCTACTTGACCTTTTCAGCCTACATCTGTGGAGAATATGTAATGCAGATAAATGGCACATTTTCCTTTGATTGTGACTAACACCGGCCCAGAAGGTGTACAGGGCCCAACAGAGAAGCTGCAAAGCAGGAAAGAAATTCAATTCTTTCCGAATGCCTGCTTTTCTCTCTTTTCCATTGGAGGACATGTTATTCTTAAATTAGCTCCTTAGGGAAGAGTATTAATTCTTCAGCCAGTTATTTTAGATGCCGTGCAATGCCATGTCATAGATTGTGCTGACCAATACAAAAATCAGGAGATATCAGAGATGGGATAGGTTCGGCGAGAGTAATTCTGAGATTGTAACCATTTTATTATTACAAATTACCTATAGTTCCACCAAGTCCTCTTATCATAACTCGATCAACTGCATCCATATAGGGTGACATGATAATAGTGTTTTGATATCTCAGGGGTTGCCACAAAGAAGACAGAGTCAAACTATTCTCCAAAACACCTGAGGGCAGGACAAGAAGCAACGGGTGGAAACTATTCAAG
This sequence comes from Ahaetulla prasina, assembly GCF_028640845.1. Classification (NCBI taxonomy): domain Eukaryota; kingdom Metazoa; phylum Chordata; class Lepidosauria; order Squamata; family Colubridae; genus Ahaetulla; species Ahaetulla prasina. The sequence continues at coordinate 39,894,149 of NC_080544.1, read as the reverse complement.
GAGAGAAACAACTTAGAACTAAAGAGAAATTTCCTGACAGTTGGAACAATTAATCAGTGGTATAACTGGCTTCCAGAAGTTGTAAATGCTGCAGCACTGGAAGTTTTGAAGAAGAGATTGGATAACTATTTGTCTGAAGTGGTGTAGGGTTTCCTGCCTAAACAGGGGGTTGGACTAGAAGACCTCCAAGGTCCCTTCCAACTCTGTTATTCTATTCTATTCTATTCTATTCTATTCTATTCTATTCTATTCTATTCTATTCTATGCTCTGCTCTGCTCTGCTCTGCTCTGCTCTGCTCTGCTCTGCTCTGCTCTGCTCTGCTCTGCTATGCTATGCTATGCTATGCTATGCTATATAAAGGGAAATAAATATAAAACTGAAAATTTTCCTATCTCCTTTAAGATTTTGGAGCACAGGTGAAAACAAAATGCTATAACTTGTATTTTATTGAAAAATAAGGGAACAAGATTCTTCTTATAATGGACATATCAAGAGTCTAAATTCGCAGGCTGTTTTAAAATACCAAGAATTTGCCACCCCCTTCTCTTTCCTCTTTCCTCTTTCTCTTTCTCTTTCTCAAGAGCACTTTGAAGTTCCCAGATATTAATCTTTGCTTCAGTAGTCACAATCCCATCTTCCATACGACCCCATTTTATTGGCTTTTCTGTATTTCTAACAAATCCATATTTTGTTCCTTTTGAACAATGCAACCACAAGAAGACACAACACTGGCTTCTCTTTTTGGTTCATTGCTATTTAGTATATCATCCACATCCTGTATGTTGATCTCACATATGCTTATTACAACACTCTGTTTCATAACATCTGGTTTGAATTCATCTTGTTTTACAGGCTCCATAATTAAGATTAACTTCTTGAGTCTCTGAAGAAAAAAAAGAAATCACACACAAACATTCTTTTTGGATGTGGTTAAAAGACAATTTGCTTTTGAAATTTGGATAAAATGTTTATGGGTGAAATGGATAAAATGTTCATGTCACTGTGTTTGTGGGTGAAATAGATGAAAAGTTTTGTCTTTTTACACTTTTTTAAATTAAGGAATAGCCAAGGGAAGTGTGCTTTTTCATTGTACAAGCCAATTATTGAGCTAGACAGTTGGAAACAAAACTGGAACTTTCCAGAGACACAATGAATCCTCTATTCAACAGTGATGTTTATTGCTAACAATCTGTAATAAAGTTTCCAAGCAAACAATTTGTAATTTTTATATATGCATTGGCCTTAGCTCAGCAATCCATCCATACATCTCTATATAGAACCCTTTACAGTTTCTTAACTTCCTTGCTGCCTGCATCCTTGATTCCGATAGGTATTTTTTTAAATCGCAACTTTACCATTCTTATTTACACAGCTTCAGCACTCTCATTTTCAGACTTGCTGTTAGAAGGAAGAAAAATAAAAATAACTCTTTCCTCAACTTTTTGGAATGTTAACAGCTTGGTCAAGCTTATCTCATTGATATTTGATCTGTCCTTTTCAAATATAGCAGAGTTTTCCATTAGCCAATACGCTTTGCAGGTCTCTATGTCTGATCCTCAGTCTTCATATACCTCAGTATTATTTATTTAGAATAGAATAGACTAGACTAGACTAGACTAGACTAGAATAGAATAGAATAGAATTTTTATTGGCCAAGTGTGATTGGACACGCAAGGATTTTGTCTTGGTGCATATGCTCTCAGTGTACATAAAAGAAAAGATACCTACACTTACAACACTTAATGATAGTCATAGGCTACAAATAAGCAATCAGGAAACAATCAATATCAGTATAAATTGTAAGGATATAAGCAACAAAGTTACAGGTAAGTGGAAGGAGTTGGGTGATGGGAACAATGAGAAGATTAATAGTAGTGCAGATTTAGTAAATAGTTTGACAGTGTTGAGGGAATTATTTGTTTAGCAGAGTGATGGCGTTTGGGAAAAAACTGTTCTTGTGTCTAGTTGTTCTGGTGTGCAGTACTCTATAGTGTCGTTTTGAGGGTAGGAATTGAAAAAGTTTATGTCCAGGATGTGAGGGATCTGTAAATATTTTTACGGATTGATTGATTGATTGATTGATTGATTGATTTTGTCAAGCATGTATGAGAAAACAAGTATAAGTAAGAACATAACATATAAATCAGTGGTGGTTGCTTCCGATTCAGTCCGGTTCTTGCAAATCGGTAGTAATGGCAGCGGGAGGCACTGCCCACCTGCCCAGATGTCATCATGAAAGATCTGCGCATGCACAGAAGCTTCTGCACATGGGCAGAAGCACACAGGCTCCTGTTGTGAACCGGTAGCAGAGGAAAGTAGAACCCACTCCTGATAGAAACATATAAATATAAACAGGAATAAGTATATACATAATAAATGAGTAAGAATAAATGGGAACAGTAGGACAGGGACAGTAGGCATGCTGGTGCGCTTATGCACACCCCCTTACAGACCTCTTTGGAATGGGGTGAGGTCCATGGTAGGCAGTTTAAGGTTAAAGTTTTGGATGTTTGAGGATGTAACAACAGGTAGTGAGTTCCAGACACTGACCACTCTGTTGCTGAAGTCGTATTTTCTGCAATCGAGTTTGGAGCAGTTTACTTTGAGTTTGTATCTATTGTTTGCCTGTGTATTATTGAGGTTGAAGCTGAAGTAGTCATTGACAAGTAGGACGAATTAGGAGCTTCAAGCAGCATCTACATGTCACTTTGCATGATAGAAACTATTGTCTGTGAACTGTCCCTTAACATCACACTTCGCTTCTTGCTATGCTACAGAGCCCCCGACTACGACATTGCACATACGAACATGTTAACCATACTACTAATATGGGCTGCCTCTTGCCCTTATCCTCTCATCTTCCTGGGTGACCTCAACCTACTTCTTATTAATTGGAAAACAAATGAATGTACAACTGAACCCATCCATACTACCCTGTACAATGCTGTTACAAATCTAGGTCTTGATCAACTAGTAACTAACAATACAAGACTCAACAACTGCCTTGACCTCATCTTCTGCAACAATGCAAACTCAATTTATGGACTGCAAACAAAAGAACCCTTTTCCAACAGTGACCACAGCATGATAGACTTTTGTCTCAATATATGCCTTTACAATAATCTCCATAATAATGGTGTACCAAACTACAATTTCAAAAAAGCCAACTATGATCTTATAGACACCGACCTCTCATCTCTTGACTGGCAAATTCTATTCTCTAACTGTGTCACTGCTAAAGACCACGATAGCATTTTCCTATTTGAAGTGAATAGAGTCATTAAACTATACGTACCACAAACCACCACCAAAATCAGGAAAAAGAAATTACCCATTTCAGTAAAAATGAAATCCAAAAAAAAAAAAAAATCTGCCTGGCGAAAAAACAAAACTGGCTATATAGCCAACTTTAAAAACTGCTACAAAAATATATGCCACCAAATAAGGACTGAATGCATCAATTACCATCAAACAAGAAGAAGACCTTCTGTGCACAAAATCCAATCGCGCTTTCTATAATTTTGTAAACATCAAACTTAAAGACTTGAGATCCATCCCACCCCTAAAAGGATCTAACGGTAAAGAATGTAATGATGAAACAGTTAAAGCAAACCTCTTTAACACATTCTTCGGCTCAGTCTTTGTTAACAGTAATGGCTCATACCCAAAATTCCCCAGTCGTGCCAACAATGATTATAACGATCTAACACAAATAGATTTCACAGAAGATAATGTTGAAAAGGCCCTTCGCAGACTGAAACCATCTCTATCTATTGGACCTGATGGTCTATGTGCATACTTCTTAAAAAAGCTTTCCACTGTTATAGCAAAACCCCTAAGCATAATCTTTGAAAAATCTTTCAAGACCAGCTCCCTTCCCAAACTATGGTCACTAGCCACGGTCATCCCTGTCTTCAAAAAAGGAGACCCCAGCCTAGTTGAAAATTACAGACCAATTTCTTTATGCTGTGTCACCTGCAAAGTAATGGAATCAATCATCAACCAATCCATCACCTTCCACCTTGAAACAAACAACCTACTCTCTAATAAACAATTTGGTTTCAGAAAAAAATTATCCTGTAATTTACAATTTCTGCACTGCAAAAACATATGGACTACAAATCTTGATCAGGGCAAAGCAATAGATGCAATTTACATAGACTTCTGTAAAGCTTTTGACTCTGTGGTACATGACAAACTTCTTCTAAAACTAAAATCTGGCATCTCCGGACCCCTCCATAATTGGATAACAGCATTCCTGTCAAAAAGACAACAAGTGGTCAAAATAGGCAGTGGCCTATCAAATCCCGCACCTGTCAATAGCGGTGTCCCTTAAGGCAGCGTTTTAGGACCAACACTCTTCATATTATACATTAACGACCTCTGTGACCATATTATAAGTAATTGTGTTCTCTTCGCTGATGATGTTAAACTATTTAACACTACCAACAATGCAGCTACCCTTCAAAAAGACCTTGACTTGGTGTCGGAATGGTCAAAAATTTGGCAACTCCAAATCTCAACCAGTAAATGCTCTGTCTTACACATTGGAAAAAAGAATCAGAACTCTAAATACAAGCTTGATGGACATTACCTTGTAGGTGACCCTCACCCCGTCAAAGACCTTGGAGTTTTCATATCAAACGATTTAAGTGCCAAAGCCCACTGCAACTACATCGCCAAAAAGGCTTTAAGAGTTGTAAACTTAATCTTGCGTAGCTTCTTCTCCAGAAAGAATAAACTACTAACAAGAGCATACAAAACATTTGCTAGACCAATTCTCAAATACAGTTCGCCTGTCTGGAACCCATACCTCATTTTGGACATTAATACAATTGAGCGTGTCCAGAAATATTTCACAAAAAGATTTCTCCACTCCTCTGATCACAACAAAATACCTTATGCCACCAGACTTGAAATCCTGGGTTTAGAAAATTTAGAACGCCGCTGCCTTCGGCATGACCTGAGTATAACTCATAAAATCATCTGCTACAATGTCCTTCCTGTTGAAGACTACTTCAGCTTCAATCGCAATGATACATAAGCACACAATAGATTTAAACTTAATGTGAACTGCTCCAATCTTGATTGTAGAAAATATAACTTCAGTAACAGAGTTGTTAACGCCTGGAATGCACTACTTGACTCCGTTGTCTCTTCCCAAAATCCCCAAAGCTTTAACCAAAGACTATCTATTATTGACCTCACCCCATTCCTAAGAAGTCTGTAAGGGGCGTGCATAAGAGCACCAGCATGTCTACCGTTCCTGTCCTAACGTTCCCTTTGATTGTATGCAATTCGTATGGTTATTTCATGCTTATACTTATATATACTATTGTGTTTGACAAATAAATAAATAAATAAAGTAAAAATAAATAAATAGTGTCAAATAGGCAAAAGCCCCCTTAAACTTCAGCCCAGTTTATGGTTCTGTCCTAATCAAGTCATCTTGCTGCCACAATCTGTGGCCTAAATCCTAACATTCAATGAAATCCGAGATGAAATCTCATGAACGTGTTTTTTTAAATTGTGGATTTTTCATTAAGATGAATATTACTGCCAAGGAGGCTTGAATGAAGGAAAGATTTGCATCAGAGAAGAACACCAGGTATAGCTTTAACCTGCCATTTTCACTGATAGTTCAAAAGCATTGCCAACACTTCAAAAATTCCAAAGTACTCTGAGAATAAAGTAAAAAAACACTCCAGAAGTCTCTTTCACCATTTATAAAGTCTGATTTACCTAACAACAGTGTTTAATAAAAAGAAATGCAAGCACATGGTTCTGCACTCTTCCTTTCTGGAGTATCAGAAGAGAGATTCAGAATGAATCTAATTTAAATTCAAGACTTTTATGATTTATGTCATGATCAATTATAATTGATCACAAACACTTAATTTCAGCCTCTGCCTGCATTCATTTCCAAGCTGTGAAACTGGAATGGTGTATTCGATTAGTAATCTAATGCACCGAGTCGACAAGAAATAGGAACAAATCTGAAGCCTGAATCATAACAGTCAGGAAATAACTCTTTTTTCTACAATTACTTTTGATAAAGTATCTTTATACATTAATTTTCAAGAAAGAACCAGTCATAACTTGTACTCTGATAGTTCTGCTATTCTTATTCTTTACGTTTCATTAATGAAATAAGGTATTAAGAGAAAAATACAGTTGTGCACAATGTGGTGTCCAGAGGTAGTGGACCACAATTTCAGACTGTAGGGCAGGGGTGTCAAACTCTATTTAACTGATGGCTGCATCGCGGTTGTGTTTGACCTCAGGGAGTTGAGGTGGTCGTGGCCAGGGTGGTCGTGGCCAGATCGACATCACTTGTGTTGGGGGCACCTGTGGTGGCCCAAGCGCTCTGCTAGAGAAAACGAGCTTGCAAGCTCTATTTTCGGCTGCAATGGTCTTCTCCAGTCTCCTGCCAGTGAAAATGGAGCTTGCAAGGGCTGCATGCGGCCCTCCCAAGCTCTGTTTTCACTGGCAGAGGCACTGTGGGCTGGTCCTTCACTGTTTGCAGGGTGGCCCCGTGGACCAGATCTAAGCACCCCATGTGCCAGATCCAATCCACAGGCCTTGAGTTTGACACTGTAGGAAAGCAGTAACTTTAGGAAGGCTATTCTGATGTCACATACTCATTGTGTTTGGATTTATGTGTTCAGCTTTGGCCTTGAGTGTCTCTGCAGTATAGTATGCTGTTCTAGTGTGGGGCACACCTGAAAAATGTGAAACAAGTTGCTATCACTATCAGAGAAGCAGTACACTTAGTGACTGGTTGTCTTGAACCAATTGGAAAAATATATTGTCTTTCTGGCATTGCCCCACCTAAGATCAGGAGAGAAGTAGTAGCAGATACTGAGAGAACTAAGCAAGAGAATGATCCTGGACATCCTGTGAATGGACAGAGCCCCCAAGCCTGCCGATTGAGATCTAGGAACAGCTTTATGGCAAGAACAAACATTCTTGAGGGCACACAAGGACAAAATCAAGTTAAAAGATGAATGAAGGAAACCATCAAGCAAAGAATAACATTAAAGGAGGATATGGCTGAAGGATCTGACCTTCCTTATATATTTGGAGGACACCGAATAGTTTGAGAGTTGGACTTGAGTGGAGATTTTTAGTGAATAATAACACACAATATGAATATGGAGAAACTCAGAGTCTGACCCATCTGCTGGTATGTTGGATACCACCAGAAACAAGTACCGATCATGACTTATTTTTGGACAATGACAAAACCAAGAAGGTGGCTTCATTCTGGCAGTTTGAGGTTTGATCTAGACATGGAAGAAGAAGTGTGTTTAGATAACTGACAGCTATTTTTTTTTATCTCTTATGTTTCATGATAAAATGACCAATTTCATCCAAGGTGGAGCGATGATTTTACATTTTCCATCAGAGCCTTGCATTTAAAGCTGATTATGAAGGAGTTTAAAGTATCATGATAGTGCTTCTGTGAGGAAATGTCACAGTGACTGAAAGGTTGATGCCAGGATGATCTTCAATTATGAAAGTGTCAGATATTTCTCTTTTGTTTAATTTTCATTTCCTAGGCAACTGTGCTGAAGGACTCAGAGCTTGCAAAATGCATTTAAGATTGCTTCTTGTCTCTCTTGTATTAACTGGAAATAAATTTACATTTGCCATAAATCTATATATCTCTCATGATCGTGTTGCCCATGATTACTGTATACTTTAGTGGTAATTGAATGTTCAATAAATTGCAGAACTAAATCACAATTTTGTGTTACTCTGTAAAGTTTTATAACAATTAGGCACCCACTGATACATGTTTCTGTTGAGGGAGAAATTCTGGTTTACTTCTGAAGGTTACTACCTCACTGAAGGTATGGTTAAGGCAGGGATCCCCTATGCTAGCTGGAGAATTCTGGGAGTTGAAGTCCACAAGTCTTAAAGCTGCCAAATTTGAAGACCTCTGGTTTAAGGTATTGAACTGGCACTGTTCAATACCTTATGAGGGGAGACTCATGTTTCAGTCTATCCTCTCCAGTGAAAATTTGCTTGGTAAGTTTGGGTCAATCATTTTCTTTTTGGCTGAATCTATCTCACAGAGTTGCTATATGAATAAATGACAGAAACTATGATGGTTTGAGCTCCTGCGCATGGTAGAAAATGGACCAGTAAATAAATAACTTTACAAAATTACTGCTGGCAATTAAGAGGAGTCTTAGTAAGCAGTGGATGAAAGACCAACAAAAATTGTATGAAAAACAAAAGTAGATAATTTTCCGTTTCATTCCTTGCGAATTCAAGAGAAAATAAATGCAGTGGTTTTATGATTATTTGCTTTTGGAAATTAAGCTGAAAGATATTTAAGGAAGGTTCTCACCTGCCTTTATAGGTATGGAAATCATTACTTGATGAAATACACATTCTTAATCACCCAAACAAATCTTAAGCATTCAAACAAATTTTAGTCTCTTCCTTCTTAGAATAAATCTAAGATTGAATCTATATCCTGATTGAAAATTATCTGTAGTATACTAATGGTGTGACCTAATTCAGCATGATAAAGAGGAACACTGGTTTAAGTTAGCTTTTGTGAAATTTTGGAAAGAAAGGTATGATAGGACACCTAACAAAAATAAATTTCTACCTTTTTGTTGTGAGGACTTCAGAACTGTCCCATAATGGAAATTGGCTGGTGTTGTTGCATACAAAGGTTATTGCTGCAGTGGCTTTTAATTATGGAACAAGAAAGATAAATGATAGATGCACTATTTTATTGTGATTAAAAACAACAACAACAAAGGCCAGGCTGTTGTTTTAAAGCAGGGGTGTCAAACTCAATTTCATTGAGGGCCACATCAGGATTGTGTTTGATCTCGGGGGGGGCGGAGTGGGCATGGCTGGGGTGGGTGTGGCCAGCTCGACATCATGCATGTCAGGGGCGCCTATGGTGGCCCAAGCGATTTGCCAGAGAAAACAGGCTCTCGAGCTCCATTTTCGCTGGTAGACACACCATGGGCCAGTCCTTCGCTGTTTCCAGGGTGGCCCCGTGGGCCAGATCTAAGCACTCTGTGGGCCTTGAGTTTGATAACCCTGTTTTAAAGTTTGTTATCTTCCCAACAACTGTTTTAGAAAAAGACATTAAACAATCAGCTTGGCAGCTAAATTATTTCTAAACCATACAGCAGATTAAAAGTTAACTGAGCGCTCCGAACAGCATTTTAATACCAACAACTCCAGGTAAGCACACTCCCTGCCTTAGACTGAACACTTTTCTTTGCATTGCACATCAATACCTCAGCATGAATTTTATTTACTGAAGTAAACAAATTGCTTCACTCCTTTAGCTTTGTTGTGGCTTCAGGCAGAAGTGTCTGTATAAATAGGCAAAAAAGGGAAAATGCAATACTGTCTGCTTAAAAAATAATTTGTTATTAAGAATTATGGGGTTATGTGTTGGTTGATTCTGTAGCTCTATCGCCTCCTTCGTATTAACCCAATATGATTTAATAATTTATAGAGGTGGTTCTCGTTTCGTGACCGCAATTGCGACTCAGTCATTAAGCAAAATGGCCACTAAGTGAAACTGTGATGATGCATGTGATCTTACTTCAGTTTTCCTTTGCTTGACAGGCCTGCAAATCTCATAAATGCACGGACTGGTTGCAAAGTTACTTTTTTGTCAGCATCATAGCAATGAGCAGTCACTGCCTGAGGCAGTTGCTAAATGAAGATGAAGGTGATCTATATAGAAATAGATCATCTAAGAAGAAAAAAAGATAGAGAGAATATATTAACCTAATAACTTTGCAATAGTGGTGAATATCTATAGCTCAGGTGTAGGATGAGAGTGAAGGCTTGTTCTCCAAGCTTGTGGGTTGGTTTCCAAACATTTTGTTACCAGACTAGGTAACATCTTAATAATAATAATAATAATAATAATAATAATAATAATAATAATAATAATAATAATAATAATAATAATAATAATAACAACAACAACAACAATAACAACAACAACAACAACAATAATAATAACAACAACAACAACAACAGCAACAACAACAACAGAGTTGGATGGGACCTTGGAGGCCTTCTAGTCCAACCCCCTGCCCAGGCAGGAAACCCTACACCATCTCAGACAGATGGTGGAGTTAGGGTATATCAATGTTCTTCTGTTTATAAGGGCTTCAAGTGTGGGTGTGTCAAGTGAGGGTCCTGTGATGGGTCAGCTGTGAGTCATCAGTGAGTCTTGTGTTGGGTCTTGTGATAAGGAGATTACATCAGATCAGGATCATTGGGAGGTGAACTGCTGGTGGGGGAGGGTTGTGTGGGTTGGTTGAGGGTCAGTGCTGTCTCTGGTTGGCTGTGTGGTTGATTTGGATTCTGAGAGATTCGTAAGCTGGTTGTAGGTCAATGTGTCTCTTGATGGAATCGCTTGTGGAGTGCCAGGCTCCAGTGAATTCACGGGCATGGTGGATGGTAGCGTGGCCAATGATTTTTGTGTTGCTCCAATCGAACTAATAACTTTGGCCATATTAAGTGGAAGGTATGATTCTCACTTAAAGATAGAGTTTTTCTCTCTCCTTCCCAGTGGAGATTTTGGCTAAATTTATATTCCTTTTCAGAATTTTTCACTCATTTCTATCTCAAATTAAATTAGACATTAAGGGTGTACTGTGTTACTTTCTCTTCCAAAAGATTTCAAAAAATCTTATAAGGAAAAAAACCCCCCCAGCTTTGCTAACATTGACAAACTTTTTTTTCCTATTCTGATGTTTATATATGAAGCACTAATTAGCCTAGCTGAAATCAACCTTTGCTACAATAGAAGTCTCCAGTTCTGATGATTAATTTAAAATAACTTTCTCTAGAAATATAATGTGCAAAAATTGTTTCTACTAATAACTACTACCCAAAGGAGAAAAAACGTAGATGAACTAGGTCCTAATCTGAAAATTTATCTCCCTTCCTTTGATTTATACATGCACACGCACCAAATACACCAACACACATACTAATGATATACATGACTTGTGTAACATTTCGTATAAAAACTCATTTTTTGAGACATGATAAGGGAAGACCTAGCCTTATGTCAGCATGTCATGGTATGTGGGAAACATCTGAAGTGGGCAGGTGTGGCAAAGAGATGCTGCTTAAACATTGGTCAGAGAAGAGACAGCATAGCCCACAGCTGGATAGTGGGCAAGGCAAGAAACTCAGAAGAGACCCTCTCTGACCTGTAAAAGAGACAGTGGGAGAAATGTATACCCACACTTGCAAGATTCAGTTAATGTAGCTTTAAAATAAATAGAATTAGCTTGGATAACCATCTGTCTGAGATGGTGTAGGGTTTCCTACCTGGGCAGGGGATTGGACTAGAAGGCCTCCAAGTTCCCTTCCAACTCTGTTGTTGTTGTTGTTGTTGTTGTTGTTATTGTTGTTGTTATCAGGTTATGATTATCTACCTGATAAGGGTTACACAGTTTTTCTTTGGTGATGTATGAGGTGGCTAGGAGGAGAGGGACTTCCTGGAGCTAATGATAAATCTAATAATTTTCCCTGGACAGTTTCTTAATCTTTAACAGTAATTGTTCTCCAAGATCCTCTTCAGATCATTCTTTCTGTTTGTGGTCTTGTGGGACATTAAGAGAAGCTGTTTACCTACCTGGTTGTATCTTTTTGTATGTTCTTTCTGCAATAGCAAGTAATTTAAGGTCTATGCCACCAAAACACATGGAACGTCTTGTTCAGGGAGCAGATGATGATGAGTGTTGGGGGTGATGGTCCAGAGTTGAACTTCTAAATCAGAGAGAGTGCTGAAAATCTGGGAGGTTAAAGTGTTCATTTTATTACTACAAATAGAAAGGAGTTGGTGATTTATGTTGTGCAGATTGAAGTGGATAGTTTTGTGTGTCAGATATTGAAACCTCCCTGGAAATAAGTATCTTTTATTTCTAAAGCCACAGCCAATTGTCTAACTTGACAACATATATTGTTTTCTGCTATATAGATGGTCTCATGGGCCCATCTCTTATATAACATTTTTATTGGTTTCTTAGATTTTGTGAATGGCACACAGGATTTAGATTTGGGCCGCCTCCACTAATATCTTCTCTCACCTGTGAACTTCTGTCACAGTCTTTTGTTCTGAGAACTTAAGTGACAAAGAGGAATATGAAACTGTGTTAACAGTTAAAATGATAAATGGAATTGGGGTTCAAAACTTTGAAACAATGGCAACATTAAAGCAACATTAACAATCTCCCAGAGAAGTTGGGAACTAGATCCTCTAGTAAATTTACACTTTTGCTGCATTTCGATGGAGTGGATCTCTGACTCTCTCATTCTGTCTTGCTTGAATTATTAATTAATTAGCATAGAGCTGGAAAGGACTTTGGAGGTCTTCTAGTCCAGCCTCCTGCTCAAGCAGGAGACCCTATACCCGTTCAGATTGGACTGGTTGTCCAGTCTTTTCTTAAAAACCTCCAGTGATGAAGTACCCACCCCCTCTGAAGCAATCTGTTCCATTGGCTAATTGTCCTCAGTGTTAGAAGTTTCTCCATAATTTCAGGTTGCTTCTCCCATTGATTAGTTTCCATCCATTGTTTCTTGTCTTGCCTTCTGGTGCTTTGGAAAATACCCCCCCTTCTTTGTGGCAGCCCCTCAAATACTAGAATACTGCTGTCATGTCACTCCTAGTCCTTCTTTTCTCTAGACTGGTCACACCCAATTCCTGCAATCATCTTCATATGTTTTTGTTTCCAGGCGCTTAATCATCTTAGCTTTCATATCTAGTTCTATCTTTTATGCTGTCTTAATCATATAATTAGGGGACACGATGGCTCAGGGGCTAGGACATTGAGCGTGTCGATCGAAAGGTCGGCAGCTCGGCGGTTTGAATCCCTAGTGCTGCCGTGTAACGGGGTGAGCTCCCGTGACTTGTCCCAGCTTCTGCCAACCTAGCAGTTTTGAAAGCACGTAAAAATGGAAGTAGAAAAAATAGGGACCACATTTATTTATTTATTTATTTATTTATTTATTTATTTATTTATTTATTTATTTATTTTTGTATTTTTATACCGCCCTTCTCCGAGGACTCAGGGCAGTGTACAGCATAGATAAAACATAGATATCAAAAATTTTTAAAATACAATAATTCATTATACAATACAATACAAATACAATACAAATACAAATACAATACAAATACAATAATTCATTAAAAATATGATTCAATAAGCTGAATATTAAAATTACTGAGTAAAAGTTACTAAATAAATTAAACCCCTTAAAAAACCCCACTAAAAACCCTCAAATTAAAATTTATCATTAGGCCAGCCCTGCTTGTTGAAAGAAAAAGGTTTTGAGCTCGCACTTAAAGGTCCGAAGATCAGGGAGAAGACGTAGTCCCACAGGTAGATCATTCCACAGGGCCGGATCATTCCACAGGTAGATCATTCCACAGAGAACGCTCTTCCCCTGGGGGCCACCAGCCAACATTGGTTGGCCGACGGCACCCTAAGGAGGCCCTCCCTGTGAGAGCGCACTGGTCGGTGGGAGGTTACTGGTGGAAGCAGGCGGTCCCATAGATATCCCGGTCCCATGCCATGGAGCGCTTTAAAGGTGATGACCAAAACCTTGAATCGCACCCGGAAGACCACCGGTAACCAGTGCAGCCTGCGCAGGAGAGGTGTTACATGGGAGCTACGAGGTGCTCCCTCAATCCCCCGCGTGGACGCATTCTGTACCAGCTGGAGCCTCCTGGTGCTCTTCAAGGGGAGCCCCATGTAGAAAGCATTGCAGTAATCCAGACGGGAAGTAATGAGGGCATGAGTGACTATGCATAATGAGTCCCGATCCAGGAAAGGGCGCAATTGGCAAATCAGGCAAACCTGATAAAAAGCTCCCCTGCAACGGCCATCAAATGATCTTCTAAAGACAGCCGTGTATCCAGGAGAATGCCTAAATTGCGCACCGATTCCCTGGGGGCCAACAATTCACCCCCCGCAGTCAGCGAGGGAATTAGCTGACTGTGCCAGGACGCTGGTATCCACAGCCACCTTTGGTGGGAAGGTAACAGCATTCCATGCGCCTTTGGTGTTGAGTCATGCCGGCCACATGACCACGGAGACGTCTTTGGACAGCATTTCGGCTTTGAAACGGAGTTGAGCACCGGCCCCTAGAGACGGCAACGACTAGCACGTATGTGCGAGGGGAACCTTTACCTTTAATCATATAATTCTAAATCATATAATTCTAAAAGGCTTGCACAGATTCACTCAATATAATGAATAATACAAGTTAAATAATCTAAACAAATAATCAAAACCAAATCAAGTATGAGTATCCAATAATCTAACATTTATAATACAGCAGCCACCTCTGAATAATGAGGAAAATGTTCATTATAAATAACACACTCCTTTTTTCAGTTCCTGAACATTCAGTGGTTTTAACTACTTTCCTGAATGATCTGAGTTATGATGTCATCCTTGTCTCTGTAAGTAAACTATTTCAAAAGAGGGATGCCCTAACAGAGCATGCAGTCATACCTACCATCAATTTTACACCCTAAATGGAAGCTGTAATTTCTTCTCATGTCAGCTGAGCAGACTGTACTGATAAGATATCCAGATAGCCAATACCTTGAATTATTCATAGAAGCAAAGCAGCAACCAATTCAACTCCCACAACACAGGTGATACATGACAATACTGGCACCTATCTGCAATCAAGCAGGCTCTTAAATTTTACGAAGTTGTAAGTTCATGCTAGTCCCTTCATATAAAATATAAAAGTGGCAGAACCTGGGGGTCGTGGAGTTAAAAGACGGATCAGCCTAGAATCCCTATGGAGCCAAAAGTGAACTAGTCCAATCTCCCTTGAATTCTGTTGACCATGATCTAACCCCTAGTTAACTATTAGTTGAAAAGATGATTAACAATAATTCAGTTTAATTGGACCTGACCTTTTGCACCTAACATAAAGTGAGTTATAGAAATCCAGTTGTGAGATATTGAGGTCATTGAGTGCTTTTTGCTATCTTGTTTTTTCCATCGTGTGAACGCGAATAGAAGCTGGCATACCAACCAAACCTAAGCAGGTGTTCTCCTGGCCATGGCCTCCATCTTTTCTTCCCTGAAGGAGCAGAACCCAGGAAAATGCAACTAAATCCCGTGCCAAACAAATTGTGTTGAAACTGGATAGTTTCCTAAAACATAGCCACTCCAACTTGCCAGGTTAACTCTTAGTCCAAATCTCTTTTTCTTCATCCAAGCACTAATAGCTTCCAGGGTGAAGGTATACAATTGGGTACATAATTTTGTAAACTGACTGTAAAGGTCAAGCAATTCAATCTTCTGCTCAGTTCAGGATTCACTAGAATTTCTCTGATAAATGACCATCCAGTTTCTGTTCAAGGTCTCAGGTGAAGGAGAACACACCTCACCATTTGGCTGCCTGAACCTTTGTGTGAATGGTCCTGTTGGCATATACAACAAAAGAAACTCCTGGGACATTTTTTTTTTAAACCAAGAGTATAATTTTACTGATAGATCCATACAGGCACAGAAGAAGCAAAGCCAGTTCTTAGGTTTCAGACTCCACTGAAAGACTACAATTGCATTTTATTGATATAAGTTGCAGTAATAGAATCTTGAAAGCCTGATCGTATTTAACCTCCCCTCTCTCTTATATCCCAGTGACTCAAGATTTGGATTAGGCCTGCCTGGATCTTTTCTAATGCTACCTTGTTTCACAGAACTTAAGGTATGTTTGAGCCCTTTTTGCTTATTTAACAGTTTTTGCCTATTTCCCTCAAGGTCATTTCTCTGATTCTTTTACACATGTCTAGATATGTAACTGTTTCTTACAGATTTGGTTTCCAGGTGCTTCACCATCTTGATAGCCCTCCATAGCAATTGGTTTTTTTTTAATTTATTCATTTATTTTTATTTAATTTTTTTTCTGAACTGAAGGCAACATCATACCCAATGGTCCCTTCCCCAATTTTCCCCACAGCAACCATACCAGGTGAGTTGGGGTGAGAGAAAGTGAGTGGCCCAAAATTACCCAGCTGGTTTTTCCACATCCAAAGAAAGACTCATGGCCTTGTGGTTTAGCTCAGCACTTTAGCTAGTTCAGATTGGCTTTCTTTATCACTGTCAGTTTGGAACTGTGATGCCCAGAACTGAACACAGTTCCAGACCAGAGCAGAGTAGAAAAATAGCTTATTTCTCTATGTTTCTGGTAATGTAACTGTTAGGAAATTGTTATTGCCCAACTGGTTGGTCAGGAAATATATAAACCAACATTGTGTATTTGTAGCTAAAAGTATTATGTAGCTTTAAAAACTGTTGCATCATTATGCATCCTGATTGGCTGAGCCCTGTAACCAATGTACTTAAGGAAAGTTGAATTATGCTTTGTGTGGATACCACGCTATTATACCTGCTGATATGCTGTAACTCTATATTTGATCTCTATGCATGATCATTGCTTGATCATGGCTATTGCCTCTCTAGTATTTATTGACTGTTTGAACTTTGTTCATGAACTTGTTCACGAACTAAAGAAGGTCTGTTTTATTGTATTTTTCTACAACTGGTAAGAAGACTTTATATTTGAAAAATATCCCTGGACTGATCTTTGTCTCACTTTATATGTGTATGACTTGGATTGTTTTTGAACTATAATTTTGCTTTTTCCCTAAAAGTAAAATATTATCAAAACCCGGTTTGTTTGTATGTTAACTGTGATTATCCACAGTCATTCTCAGTTGCTTTTGTGTGTAAACTCAAAGGGTAATCTGCTCAATAACACACAACATCGGTTGTGAGCTAAGACTATCCTTAACAATAACATTTGTGTTTTTAGCAGCTTCATCACACTGCTGGCTCTTGTTTAATATTTGGTTGCGCAGAACACCTGATCCCTTTCATAAATATTACTTTCAAGCCAGGTTTTCCATTATGTACTCCTGCTTTACATCTTCTGTGCAGATGAAGAACTTTACATTTCCTTCTCTTAAATACCATCTTATTTATTTCAGCCCACTGCTGAAGCCTGGCAATATGCTTTTGAGTCTTTCTTCTTTCCTCTGAGGTATTAATCACTTTTCCTGGTTTTGTGCAATCTGCAAACATTATAAGTGCCTCAACTGCAATCATCCAAGTCATTGATAAAAATGATGAAAAGCACAGATTCCAGGCACAACCCTATAGTGCTCCATGCAATACTTCCTTCCATGCTAAAATGGAATAATTAATAAAATACTTTGGATGAAATGATTCAGTCAACTGTCAGTTCATTTGACTTGTATTCTGTCAGTGATACTACCATGGCATGATATACTATGTCTTTGGCATTCAACTAATCTATTAAGCTTCTATTCAAGAGAGAGATAAGTTTAGTATGGCTGAAAAGTGTCTACGGACACTATGGTTGAAGATTATCTAGCCATTCAATGGATAATCTCTCTCAGTGTGAGTGATGCCCATGGGAAAGTGTGTAATGGATTGCAGTGAACCAGCAGTTTCTCCAGGAAGAAGGGAACACATTCCAGAAATGGGAAGGCAGACATGAGGCAAAACAGCCCAGAGTTGGAATTGGAGGCAGAGGAAGAGAGTAAGAATAGTCACACTCTAGAATCTTCCAGGCTATTAAGGTGACAATAGTAAGGGTTTAATCTGGCAAGATTCTTTCTATTCTGTGTAAGCAAGTAAAGAACTGAACTCTGGCTGAACTGTTCTACATCATCCTTATCCTGACACCCAGTGATCTCATGTAGAACTCCATCTTGATCTATCTCAAGCTTAACCTGTTTTTCCCCTTCTGCTTAAGAAAGAGCAACTTTGTTTCCCTTTCCTTCCTGGAATCAATAGCAGGAAATGTGTCAGAAAAAGGGCTGGTATAAATGAATAATAATGAGTGGGATCCAAAGATAGAAATACTGTAGGTTCACAGAATTTCCTGAGATGCCAAGAACATATCTTGGGAGCCTTCTTGGTCCCTTTCCAATGTTGTGATTTTGACAATTGAAGAACTCATCTTAGAGGCTTTCATGGAAACCTGGAGGTCATATATAGCCCTTGGGTGTTGAATCTTGATGGAAGACATTTACTTAACAGATATCCTCATAAGGGCCATCAGGTTATCACTTGGAACCTGTTGCAGCACGCAGAAAACAAGCTCCATTAAGTAAAGTTAATTCCTGAGTCAAAATACATAGGTGGTATTGTATAACTGATTAATAGTAATTCAATGTTGGCATAGAGCTGTTACATTTATTTATGGGTAAAGTCTTATGTGAAGTAAAGCAAAATAAGGTCTGAGTTTTAGAGAGCTAACCTCAAGTAAAGAAATTCCCTAATCTGACAGTTTGTTTATGACAAAGAAAATCCAGCATTTATTTGGTTTTTCCTTTGGTTATCATCAGTATTCTCTAAATAATTGTTGACCTTTTTTCCTCACATATTTTATGAAATGTTAATATTTACTCGGATAAAGATAATGGAGCAAAAGCTTGTTCAACTGGTTGTCAGTTTCTGGAACTGAAATCTAATTATAAAGGAAAGAAAGGTGGTAAAAAGAAAGATGAGGAAAGTAATGGTTAAAACCGACCTCTTTTGGAATATCAAAATAATGCCACACATGTTATTAGAAAGATGTGAGCACGATTAATGTAAGGTGATCAAAACTGTCAATTTTATTATTATTATTGGGTATCAAAATTAATACCCAGAAGCGACACTGTTCATGTATTTAATACTTATATACATTTTAAAAAAAATGAAAAATGGGTTTTTAAATCTGAATAATCCTATATCATTTCTCTCACCCACCCTTCTCCAAGCTGATACCATCCAGCTTGGAGAAATCTGCAAATTTGAAACATGTGGGAATTATATTGCAAGACATGACATCAAAGGAGGTTGCTGTAAATGGCCATTACCATACAGCAGTGTCTTTAAACAGTGCTCATACTGGGCTTTGAAAAGAAGGAATCCCCTTTATCTCTCTGTCACATTCTCACCATTGGAGAGATATTCTGCTATAGGTTTGTTTAGGAACAGCTGTTGTAGCTTCAGGCCCTATGCCAAAGGAGACTCTAGAATTAGATGTTCCAATTAATTCAGTTGAAGTGTTGAATACTTTACAAGTGGGATGACTTTTATTTCTTCTGCAGTGGTTTGACTCTATTCTGGTGAAGCAGATGATTGTTGCATATATATGAACAATGATGACTCCCAAATTTGAATATGTGCTGGAGGAGAAAAACCGAGCTCTCTCTTTCTCCTATCTATCTATCTATCTATCTATCTATCTATCTATCTATCTATCTATCTATCTATCTATCCTTTATCTATCTATCTCATTATCATCATCATCATCTCCCTCTCTCTCTCATTATCTATTTATCTGTCATCTATCTATCTATCTATCTATCTATCTATCTATCTATCTATCTATCTATCTATCTATCTATCTATCATCTATCTCATTATCATGATCTCCCTCTCTCTCTCATCATCTATTTATCTGTCATCTATATCTATATCTATATCTATCTATATCCTCCCTCCCTCCCTTCCTCCCTCCCTCCCTCCATCTCTAATCTATCTGTCTATCACATTTTAGACCATCTATCTCAAAATAAGTGAATAACAGAGTTGGAAGGGACCTTGGAGGTCTTCTAGTCTAACCCCTTGCTCAAATAGGAAATCCTATAACATTTCAAACAAATTGTTGTCAAATTTCTTCTTTAAAAATCTCTCTTGGACATTGAAGAAATGTAGGAATGGTAAAAAGCTCCAAGATCTGCTTCTCTATACCATTTAATTTCATATGTTAATCAGACTTAATATTGAAAAAGTTGTAAGTGGTTGTCAGTGATCTTCAGACAGCTAAAAGAATTTTACATATTATTTTCTATATTAAAATAATAAGATGTGAAAAAGAAATCAAGATGGCATAATCCAGAAGTTTTAAAATACAAATGATAATGAACAGGGGAAATAGAATAAACATTTATAAGTGTGGGTTCCAGCTTGGAAATGGTCAATCAAGTAGCAGCAGAACAACCAAAAGTAATGCTTTTCTCTATCCATCCGCCCAGTAATCTATAATTTAAATAATGCCAGATCTGCAGTGTTGGTGACTGACTAGATGCCCTCCAGTTAGATAGTTCTACTGTACATGATTAATAAGTAAAATAAAGTCCTGGTTCTGATAGATATGACTTTCAAATATTCTATTTTTTAAATCTCAGAATGTTATTCAGCTCTGAAAATGTGGTAATGGTGTCACACTCTCTTAATGTATAGTTGCTGCTTATCTATCCTAGATGGATCTTGAATTAGATTATCATTTTTAGCTCTGTTGGTGCAATATTCCTTTGCGTAGAATGTAGATGAGCTGCATGTTTAGAAATAGCTCCTATCAGAATAAAGTTTGATTAAATGGAAAGAAGAAGAAGAAAGGAGAGGAAAACCTTCACAATTTATTTGGAAGAAAATGTGAGACCAGGAAGAGAGGAGGTTGTGTGGGAAATGGATGACCTGCAGAAAGGAAAACCCCTTTTAGCACATGAAATTTGAACTTTACTTACAAGTTCAGGATTATATATTTGTCATAGACTCAAGGCTGTGCTCCTAAGCATGAACCAAACTGCCTAATTGTTTTGGAAATCTGCCCTGGGACAAATATCTCTGAGAAGAGATGAAATAGATAACAGCTGAAACTGAAATTAGAGCTGATTGATTAAAAAACAATAGGTATTTAGCATAGGCCTTGTTTCCCCCCCCCACCACATTCTCAGTTCCAAATTGCTTTAATTCATTCCTAAAATTAATCAAACACAATTTACAACAGTAAAGAGTTTGTCTATGCCCCAATACATTTACTTAGCATGATCCTATTTTTATTTTAAATAAAACTCATCAAGAGATTCAGCGGTAGGAAAAAAAAACTATTAGGAATTCAAAAGGTAGTTTGATGTCACTGGAAGGAGCACAAGGTCTATTATTTTCAAATTAAATTAGATTAGAAGAAACAGAAGAAAATGTGAGAGCCTCTGTTTTAATTGAAGATCTTTGAATGTTAAAATAATTGACTTTAATCCCATTCTTTTACTCTGGGATCCGAATGTTCATTTTCTAAATCATGTGATTCTCATTTGTCATCAGTTCTCAATAAAACCTGCACACATAATTATGTAGTGGGCCACCGAACTTGAATTGTTCTGCTTATTAATCCTTACTGAATTGTCACTGGTTTTGAAAATTATAATGATGAGGACAATGATGTAGCTGGAATGAATCATGAGTCGGTACCCTACATATCATGAAATCCTTCCTCTTATTTAGGTCTTAGTAATGTATTATCTGGTTATGACTACATTAAAGGAGGATTAATTTATGATTTGCTAAATTGATTTTCAACTGAGGAATTCCAGGCTCTCATTTCATGATGCAGAAAACTAATAAAACTGAACACAAGATAATGGTTGGATTTTCAACAAAGAGTTGCCAAACAATTGGTTTCTAGTAATCTCAGAGATGGTACCCATATGCCAAACATACTACGGGGTTTATTTTTCTTCTGTTTCAAGTTGCAAACATTCACATTGCTATGGAGCTAAGGAGCTAAGAGTAGACAGGATTGCAAATCAGGGTCTGTGCCAGAATAAGTCTGTTTGAAGTTTAAGTTAACAATAGAGGGGTCCAAACATCATTAAGGAATCAGAATGCTGAGCTGGGTAGTTAATTAGTCCAATGAGCCAAGGGTTCAAGGGTAAGTAAACACAGGAACAAAACTCATGAACAAAACTCATGAACTTTGTTAGAACAGTTGTTTCTAACAAAGACTGAAGTCAGAGAAGCTATATTAATCTGTCTACAGGCAGCTGGCTGCAATTACTTAGACGACCTGGATCATTGCCTAGTGAGCAGCCTCATTGACTGACATTGCTCTACTTGTTGCTGTATGAGCCGAGACCTGGGAGTTGGAGGTCATGTCTCATTCCTCTGACTGCTCCAGTTGATCAAGAAATGCCAGTGCTAATTTATTTATTTATTTATTTATTTATTTATTTATTTATTTATTTATTTATTTAGTCACAACAGTATATAGAAGCATAAGCATGAAAATAACTATATAATATATAAGCATATATATATAAGCATAAGTATGTAATAACTATATTAATTGGATATAATGAAAGGAAACAATAGGACAGGAACGGTAGGCACATTTGTGCTCTTATGCACGCCCCTTACAGACCTCTAAGGAATGGGGTGAGGTAAATAGTAGACGTTTTTTGGTTAAAGCTTTGGGGATTTTGAGAAGAGACCACAGAGTCAGGTAGTGTGTTCCAATTATTAATAACTCTGTTACAGAAGTCATATTTTCTGCAATCAAGATTGAAGCGGTTAATATTAAGTTTAAATCTATTGTTTGCTCTTGTATTGTTGCAATTGAAGCTGAAGTTGTCTTTAACAGGAAGGACATTGCAATAGATGATTCTATGAGTTAAACACAGGTCCTGTCGAAGGCGGCGGAGTTTTAAGTTTTCTAAACCCAAGATTTCAAGTCTGGTGGCATAAGGTATTTTGTTGTATTTAGAGGAGTGGAGAACTCTTCTTGTAAAATATTTCTGGACACGTTCAATTGTATTGATGTCTGAAATGTAGTATGGGTTCCAGACAGGAGCTGTATTCAAGAATTGGTACCCTACATATCATGAAATCCTTCCTCTTATTTAGGTCTTAGTAATGTATTATCTGGTTATGACTACATTAAAGGAGGATTAATTTATGATTTGCTAAATTGATTTTCAACTGAGGAATTCCAGGCTCTCATTTCATGATGCAGAAAACTAATAAAACTGAACACAAGATAATGGTTGGATTTTCAACAAAGAGTTGCCAAACAATTGGTTTCTAGTAATCTCAGAGATGGTACCCATATGCCAAACATACTACGGGGTTTATTTTTCTTCTGTTTCAAGTTGCAAACATTCACATTGCTATGGAGCTAAGAAGCTAAGAGTAGACAGGATTGCAAATCAGGGTCTGTGCCAGAATAAGTCTGTTTGAAGTTTAAGTTAACAATAGAGGGGTCCAAACATCATTAAGGAATCAGAATGCTGAGCTGGGTAGTTAATTAGTCCAATGAGCCAAGGGTTCAAGGGTAAGTAAACACAGGAACAAAACTCATGAACAAAACTCATGAACTTTGTTAGAACAGTTGTTTCTAACAAAGACTGAAGTCAGAGAAGCTATATTAATCTGTCTACAGGCAGCTGGCTGCAATTACTTAGACGACCTGGATCATTGCCTAGTGAGCAGCCTCATTGACTGACATTGCTCTACTTGTTGCTGTATGAGCCGAGACCTGGGAGTTGGAGGTCATGTCTCATTCCTCTGACTGCTCCAGTTGATCAAGAAATGCCAGTGCTAATTTATTTATTTATTTATTTATTTATTTATTTATTTATTTATTTATTTATTTATTTATTTAGTCACAACAGTATATAGAAGCATAAGCATGAAAATAACTATATAATATATAAGCATATATATATAAGCATAAGTATGTAATAACTATATTAATTGGATATAATGAAAGGAAACAATAGGACAGGAACGGTAGGCACATTTGTGCTCTTATGCACGCCCCTTACAGACCTCTAAGGAATGGGGTGAGGTAAATAGTAGACGTTTTTTGGTTAAAGCTTTGGGGATTTTGAGAAGAGACCACAGAGTCAGGTAGTGTGTTCCAATTATTAATAACTCTGTTACAGAAGTCATATTTTCTGCAATCAAGATTGAAGCGGTTAATATTAAGTTTAAATCTATTGTTTGCTCTTGTATTGTTGCAATTGAAGCTGAAGTTGTCTTTAACAGGAAGGACATTGCAATAGATGATTCTATGAGTTAAACACAGGTCCTGTCGAAGGCGGCGGAGTTTTAAGTTTTCTAAACCCAAGATTTCAAGTCTGGTGGCATAAGGTATTTTGTTGTATTTAGAGGAGTGGAGAACTCTTCTTGTAAAATATTTCTGGACACGTTCAATTGTATTGATGTCTGAAATGTAGTATGGGTTCCAGACAGGAAAGCTGTATTCAAGAATTGGTCTAGAAAATGTTTTATAAGCTCTGGTTAGTAGTGTAGTGTTTCTGGAGAAGAAGCTACATAAGATTAGGTTTACAACTCTTAAAGCCTTTTTTGCAATGTAGTTGCAGTGGGCTTTGGCACTTAGATCATTGGATATGAAAACTCCAAGGTCTTTAACAGGGTGGGGGTCATCTGTAAGGTAATGTCCATCGAGTTTGTATTTAGTGTTTAGATTCTTTTTTCCAATGTGTAAGACAGAGCATTTGCTGGTTGAGATTTGGAGTTGCCAAGTTTTTGACCATTCTGACACAAAGTCAAGGTCTTTTTAAAGGGTAGCTATATTGTTGGTAGTGTTAAATAGTTTGGCATCATCAGCGAAAAGAACACAATTACTTTTAATATGGTCACAGAGATCTTTAATGTATAATATGAAGAGTGTTGGTCCAAGAACACTGCCTTGGGGAACGCCACTATTGACAGGATTGATAATTGTTTTATTATTATTATCTATTGACAATTGTTTTCCTGGTTCTTCATATTATTCTCAAGAGTCTTTTCCAACACCAAAGTTCTATCTTGCTTCTTCAGAGTTCAGCACTTTGTTACAGTGAAAACCATCTTCGGAATAATTCTAATCTTTGTCGGTTTAGACCTATTCCGGCATTTGAACACCTTTTGCAAGGCTTTCATTGGTACCCTACCAATGTCTAGTATATAACATTTCTTGACTGCTGTTCCTTTTCTGTTGACTGTGGATCTTAAAGGCTATCCGCCACTTTAGTATTTTGATTGTCAGTTCAACAGCTAGTTGATCTAACTGTTGTCTTTAGTTCAGTCTTTTTCTAGTTTTAAGAGCAGTCCAATTTTGTTCACCGTACGTCTTGACTTTCATTCCTAGAGCTTGCATTTTCACTTTGTCATCATCATAGCACAGATTACTGATGTTTTTTCCTCCAATTTAAAATTGTGCTTATCTCTTCCATATTTTACTTCATCTCAATATGCAGTATAATCAGCAAAAAGTATGAATAAATAAGGAATGATTGTACAGCCTTGTCTCAGACATTTGCTGACACTGTCAATTTGTTTCAGGATGTTCTGTTCAGACTGTGGTTTCCTATGTTGCAGATAGGATGAGGACAATGATGAACAGAAATATTCTGAAATTTCCATTTTCCTAAGATTATTCCACAAACTGCTTCAGTGGATACAATCCAAGGTTTCTCTACTATCAATGAAGCCCATATTGAATTCTTATTGGTATTTCTTGGCTTTTTTCTATTAGCCAGTATGCAGCATCTTCCTTTATCATTGCTTGCTCTAGGTCAGGGGTGTCAAACTCAAGGCCTGGGGGCAGATCCAGCCAACGGGGTCACCCTGGAAACAGCGAAGGACTGGCCTGCAGCGCCTCTGCCAGCAAAAAAGCAGTGGTCCTCCCAAGTTCCATTTTCACTGGCAGAGGGTTGCAGGAGGCCATTGCAGCTGAAAATGGAGCTTGGGAGCCCATTTTCACTGGCAGAGGTTTACAGGAGGCTATCACAGCTGATAGCCTCCTGTAACCTTCAACCTGTAAGCCTTTGGCATGACCTGAGTATAGCTCATAAAATCATCTGCTACAATGTCCTTCCTGTCAAAGACTACTTCAGCTTCAATCGCAACGATACATAAGCACACAATAGATTTAAACTTAATGTGAACCGCTCCAATCTTGATTGTAGAAAATATAACTTCAGTAACAGAGTTGTTAATGTCTGGAATGCACTACCTGACTCCGCTGTCTCTTCCCCAAATCCCCAAAGCTTTAACCAAAGACTATCTATTATTGACCTCACCCCATTCCTAAGAAGTCTGTAAGGGGCATGCATAAGAGCACCAGCATGCCTACCGTTCCTGTCCTAACGTTCCCTTTGATTGTATCCAATTCGTATGGTTATTTCATGCTTATACTTACATATACTGTTGTGTTTGACAAATAAATAAAATAAAATAAATAAATAAAATAAAACAGAGCTGGGCGCCTGTTATCACTGGCAGAGCACTCTGGCCTCCACATGCACCCCCTGACACGAGTGATGTTGAGCTGGCCATGCCCACCCTGGCCACCACCCTCCCCTGCCCCAAGGTCAAACACATTGATGTGGGCCCTCAATGAAATCGAGTTTGACATCCCTGCTCTAGGTGGACAATTGGAATGACCTTCACACTTTAGGTATACCAAAATTAAGCTGTATAGAAGGACCTTGGATAATCCTGGTCAAGAAGGAAGACCTGATGAATTACTGGTTTCATATATATAAAGTACAAACATGTAGAGTCTGGTTTAGTATTATATACATACACAAGTAGTCCATTTATCTCCCAATAATACACATTCTGTCTCTCTCTCTCTCACGCACACACTCTATTGCATAGAATATATTCTATGCAAGATTTAGAGAACTGCATCATGCAATGGACTGATTACCTTCTCAATACAAACACATCTCACAATGTTTTGTGTATAGCACAATCTCCTCTTCAGATTACAAGTACA
Organism: Ahaetulla prasina; assembly: GCF_028640845.1. Classification (NCBI taxonomy): domain Eukaryota; kingdom Metazoa; phylum Chordata; class Lepidosauria; order Squamata; family Colubridae; genus Ahaetulla; species Ahaetulla prasina. Next base: position 39,867,514 of record NC_080544.1, on the reverse strand, counting down.
GATGGAGTGTCTGATTAAATACGTCATCTCTCCTTTTTTTTTTGATATAAATAGATTACAAATAGTTTTCCGCTAATGCATTAATACACTGGTGTTATTAAATTAATTTTACAACAAAACCTCAAACTTCACTGTAGAAAAATGTTTGCATTTTTTTTCCTTCAGCTTCCTGAGCTGATTTCTGTTTTCCTAGAAATAAAGCACCATAACAAGCTGTTTTAAATTTTTTACTGGTCCATTTCCAATTCAAAATTATATTCCTCATATCTTTCCCTATGACATTTCCCTGCATATTTAGAAAAGCTTTTTTAGAGAAGAGGGATATATATTGACATAGGCACAGAAACAGAGACATAGCCTTTGCCACTCCTGTCTTTTTATCTAACTACCTGTACATGCATAAAATAACTATTATTTTATGCATGTACTTACGGGACCGTCTGCTGCCACCGACTGCCTCCCACCGACCCGTGCGCTCTCACAGGGAGGGACTCCTTGGGGTGCCGTCTGCCAGGCAGTGCCGACTGGCGACACCCAGGGGAAGGGCCTTCTATGTGGGGGCTCCCACCTTCTGGAATGAACTTCCCCCGGGACTCCGTCAACTTCCCGACCTTCGAACCTTTCGCCGCGAACTTAAGACACATCTATTTATTTGCGCAGGACTGGGCTAATATTTTAATTTTAATTTAGTTTTTAATGGGGTTTTATTATTTTGTTTTATAAATTTTAAATTCGGCCTTATTTAATAAGTTTTTTAATTAATGTTTTATCTTGTATTTATATTTGTGTATTTGTGTTTTAATAGGCTGTAAACCGCCCTGAGTCCCTTGGGAGATAGGGCGGTATAAAAATGTGATTAAATAAATAAATAAAATAAATAAATTTCTAAAATACTAGAAATCGGTCAATCCTGACATTCGAAACTATATTGAATAATTTCTCTGGGATAAAGATCTGAACATGCCATTGGAAATTTTCAGGAGCAGATGGATGAAGTATTGTATTTTCCCTCTTTTTAAAGTCATAATATGAATTATCCCAAACTTCATCACATAAACTAATATTATCTTAGTTCCTTGTCTTGTTATTTGCTAACTTTTTGAAAGCTTTAATCTTACTAGATGGATCTCTTAGGGGAAGACCATATCAGATTCTGACAAATAGTTGTCATAATTTATTTATACAAATGACTGAACATTTGATTTTGAAGAAATCAAAGCATATTCTAAATGACCATATTGTAATTAAATGACAAAATCCATGTTCACGCCCATTGAGTCAAATTGTACAGCATGTGACTTTACACATCCTTGCATGTTCTTGCATCATTCAACTTTTCACTTAAATGTTTTTATTTTATTTTCTACTTTCATGTCTTTTTAAAAATGGCAGTAGCTTTTGACAGAATTTGGGCATGTGTGCATGTGTCTGTATGTGGTCGAAAACTTGACAAATGTTATAATCTAAATCAGGGGTGAAATCCAGCAGGTTCTGATAGGTTCTGGAGAACTGGTAGTGGAAATTTTGAGCAGTTGGGAGAACCGGAAAATACCACTTCTGGCTGGCCCCAGAGTGGGGGGTGGGAATGGGGATTTTGCATTATCCTTCCCCTGGAGTGGAGTGGGAATGGAAATTTTGCAGTATCCTTCCCCTGCCATGCCCACCAAGCCACACCACGCCCTCCAAGCCATGCCCACAGAACTGGTAGTAAAAATATTTGGATTTCACCACTGATCTAAACCCTATTTGCCCAGGAATGAACTATTTTTCCTTTTAGTTGAAACATTTATCAACACTATTATTTTTCTGCAATGTCTAATTTAAAAAGTTTAGAACTCATTAGGGAGAAATCATGGAAGCTTGTTTTGCTCTCTGCCATATAAATGATACAATGTGCAAGTAAAGTAGACAACTAAATTTTGATTAATATTTTTATATGAGCATCCAGAAAGGTGAAGAAGTTTCATGACTAATTCAACCCTATTTTTGATGAGTACAAACATGAAGGCAGTTGTGATGACCTTGATACAGCTAAGAAATGGATTGCAGACAGAAGTATTGTAAATTGTTGAAATGTCCAAAGTGCAAGCAAATTCTCAAACATGCTGGTTGGGGAATGCTGGGAATTGAAGTCCACTCATCTTAAAGTTGCTAAAGTTGAGAAACACTGCCATCATTTTAAATCTGTTGTGAAGTTACTACTGCCACTGAATGAGATCAGAGTGACTGAAGGTGAAAATTGGATATCTGATAGTCACTATGGACTCATCTAAGAACTTGTCATGTTCTTTGGTCACAAGATACGAGAGGCAACCAGCATATAGCTGTTTCTAGCACCTATTCTCACTATCACAGAACCTCCAAGATAATTAAAATGAACTAGCAAGGTGTAACTATGAACAAGAGACATGAGACTGCAATACGTAGTTCAGAACTCATCTCTTCTGTGCACCCGGTTCTACATTACTTTTTCTATATATTTCTCTTTAATTAAAGGATATGGCACATTTGTTGAAAGGATTAGTGAGGTAAATATGAAGTGATTTCAATAATCAACGTGCCAAGAATTAAGAAGAAAAGACTAATGTGGTTGGTGCTAACAAGAAGTGCAAATCCTGGTGGAAAATTCAATATTAGTTCATGTTGGGAGAGAAAACTGAGACTACCTGTCTCAATACTTGGTACTGTACTCAATACTCATAACCTAGTTGCCAACCAGGGCTATATAGATTCTGAATATATAGAGTTGAATTCAGGGAATGTTCAATGGTTTCTCCTGACAAAGTAAAGTGTCCCTGGTAAGTTTGCACAGCATAAACAATATGTTGATATATTCCCACTCAGTATATGGGAGCATGTCATCTGTTCCATTGATCATGAGATCATGCATAAAAATTAACAAGAAATAATCAAGCACATTTTTGGCTAGAATCCTTAGAGCAGGGATGTCAAACTCAATTTCATTGAGGGCCGCATCAGGATTGTGGTTGACCTTGGTGGGGGGGTGGGGGCAGCAGGCGTGGCTGACTGGGTGTGTGTGGCCAACTGGGTGGGCGTGACCAACTGGGTGGGCATGGACAACTTGACACCACTCCCCAAACTGCTGGCATGTTTCCTCTTCTCACTGGGTACACTGAGCTGAAACCATGCTGGCCTAATCTTTCCTTTTTGCATTGGGTAGACCAGGACGGCCCCATGGGCTGGATCCAACCACATCAAGGGCCACATCCGGCCTGTGGAACTTGAGTTTGACACCCCTGCCCTAGAGCCATCATGCTCATGATAGCATTATGCATCATAATAACTTTCATGCATTATGCTAAGGCAGTGGCAATACATTCACATTATGGCTATAGAGACACATTGAACACTTTTAAATGCTTTTAAATCCAGCACCCAAGAGGACAATGGATTTCTTGAATATACCATAAGATTCTATTTCTGTTTCTTGTTTAACGTAAACAAAAGCAAGCTAAAATGTTGCTGGTTGTTCAGTCATGTTTGATTTGGTCCTAATAAGCAACTTCTCTGTAGATTAAAAAAAAAAGCTTCTAATTTTAGAATGTTTTATACTCTAGAGGTTCCACACCCATTTGCCCTATTCAGGTGATCCTGAAGGCACAGAAAAAATCCCAAGTGGCTCAATGAATCTCAGAAAGAGTGCTAACAATGAGATGACTACAAGGAATATAAATCCTTCCTTTTCACCATTCAGTCAGAACTGAGAAGCTTTTTGGATGAGAAGTGAAATATCTTCAAGGAAAAACAAAGACAGTCCAGTTGCCTCTTGAAAAAGCCCCTTTGGGATAACCAAGAACTAGGTGACTGAGAATCTCTACAGATTTTCATTTTGGGATTTTTTTCATTGTTGTTCCTCTGCTTCCCCCAGTTGCAGAAAGCTCTAGCTCAGGGCTGTCATACTCGTGGGCCGGAAGTATCACACACTGGCCATGCCCACACCTGGTTAGTGAAGGGGGAAAAAGTCCCAATACATCATGTGACATCACCATGACAACCCGAGTTTGACACCTCTGATCTAGATTGTTTTTTTTTTAAATGGAGATTTATTGGAAATTATATGTTTTTAACTAATTTTAACTCCAGCTCCATGATACAGCATGCGGAAAATATTTTGGAAGGATTTTTAAGAAGATTATGTTAAGTAGAACTTGGTTTTATGCACTGTTTGTATGATGAATACAAACTGTCAATCAAAGAAGGAAATCCAATACTTTCCAGATGTTTTGGACTTTAGCTTCTATTTAATCCACTTTCCTTTATCCACTACAGGATTGTGAACAGGGTATTCAGAACACAAGCAGAGAACAACCTTGACTCAGAAGAATTTGTTTGAAAATTATCAAGGGTCTTCTGACTATGAAAACTGAATTTGCTGTGGTCTCAGTTTATTGTAGTCAAAATAAATCCTAACCCAGTTTCCAGCTAACCCAGATAAAGTAGGTCTAATAACCGAGTTTGCATGGTTAGCAAAGTTTCAGAGCTAAACCGTGCCAGGATTATGATACCACATCTGCTGCATACCTGAATTTCTGTCTGTATGTGTGACTATTTCCATGCTATATTAATATGCCAGTGTGGAAAGAAGTAATAGCATGAATGTTTCACTTTCTTCTAAGTTGCCCAAGCAAACCAGATTCTGAAAGATAACTCCACTTATTAAAAGATAAAAAGGCAGCCCACAGAATTTCACCTATCCCCATTGCTGAAGGATACATGTAGTCCTTGACTTAACAACCAGAATTGGGACCAGAATTTCCATCATTAAGCAATGAGGTCATTAAGTGAGTCATGCCCAATTTTATGACATTTTTTTGCTGTGGTCATTAAATGTATCGCCACACAAAATAAGTAAATCAAACATTCATTAAGTGAATATGGCTTTGTACATTGGTTTTCTTGTTGAAAGTCCTCTGGGAAGGCCACAAAATACCTTATGCCACCAGACTCGAAATTTTGGGTTTAGACAACTTAGAACTTCACCATCTTCAGTGACCTAAGCATAGTACATAAAATCATCTGCTACAATGTCCTACCAGCCAATGACTACTTTATCTTCAACTAAAGCAATACAAAAGCACACAATAGATACAAACTCATGGTAAACCGATCCAAACTAGACTGCAGAAAATACGACTTCAGTAAGAGAGTGGCCAATGCATGGAATGCACTACCTGACTCTGTGATTTCTTCCCCAAATCCCCAAAACTTTAACCTTAGACTGTCTACTGTAGACCTCACCCCATTCCTAAGAGGTCTATAAGGGGCGTGCATAAGCCCACCAGCATGCCTGCCATACCTGTCCCAATGTTTTCTTTTATTCATATCATTTACATGTATTTATAATTATGTTTACACTTGTATCTGTCATAAAATACATGTTTGACAAAATAAAATTAATTAATTAATTAAATATGTAAATAAATAAATGGCAATTATGTGATTGCAGGATGCTAAAACTCTTATAAATACACCAAGCACCTGAATTTTGATCACATGACTGTAGGGACTCTGTGTTAGTTGTAAATGCAAGAATTGGACATAAGTCCCCTTTTTTCAATACTGTTTTAACTTTGAATAATTGTTAAACAAATGGTTGAAAACCGAGGACTACTTCTATTTTGGCACACATTCTAAGATTTTGCTCTGAACTCATCCAAAGGAGCTTTAATCACTTTATTGATAGAAAAGTTCAGCAGGTTTGGCAAGGCAAAACTACATGCTCCACATCCCACTTTATACCATAAAGTTATTTACTTCCCCCATTCTAGTCTTCTTATTGATTCTTAATGCATTCTCAACCAGGGTTTGTAAAATAGCAAATAAAGTAAGTTTTATAGATAATAGGTTTCTTAGAATTAGTTAACCAGGTTAGCTCAACAGGATTTATGTCTACAATTATTTTAAGATATCTTTAATTCACCTACAAGTACAGGGATATTTTGATGGTGTTTTTTTTTTACACTGGTCACTAATAAAATCTGCTCTCTTGTCTATGAATGCAAAGCAACAAAATTTTAGGCTCGCCAGGTAAATGTAGCCATTTGGGTCAAACCCAATTCCCATCCTTCTCCCCTTCTTCTTAATTGTTTATTGTCTTTGAAGTAGCAGAGGAGTCTTTTGCTGTCCCTTCTCCCACACAGTTTCATTAAAGAAAGCCTGAAGCAAGGAGGGTGAGTTGCTGGCTTGAATACTTTAATTAAGCCACGCTTCAGAGAGATTGCTGGGTCCATTGTACAAAAAGCAAGCATGTTATTTAAAACTTAATCTGAAGGATCTGCCAAACTGTACAATAACAATTCATGCTAGCTGAATAAAATATAAACTGTTTTTTTTTTTGTAGCTCCTGATCTATGATTTTTTTTAAAAAAAAAGATACAACAAAAAGCTTGATTTGACATGAAATGCACCAGATATCATCCCGGGTGCTTTAATGTGTAATCATTTCAAAACCTAATGAGGAAAATCATGTAAAAATAAATTGTACATTTCCTCCTCCACAGGCGACTGGCTTAGCTTTACTTTACATAAAGTACAAACTCTTCTTTCTTTCCTTCTCTTCCTATATCTTTTGGAGGGGGAACATAATAAATGTATTTTTTTTTTTTGCAAACTCACCATAAAACCTAAGCCAGTGATGGCTAACCTTTTCTGGAGCGAGTGCCTAAAGCGTGTGCGCCCGAACCCCCAAATGCAATGCGCTCATGGCCCCCGTCCCCCATGCATGCACGCGTGCCCCCCACATGCGTCCCACCCCCTGCATGCGCAGCAGAGACCCAAAGACCAGCTGGCCGGCGGGAGGTGTGAGCGCATGCGCAGCAGAGCTGAACCTGGGCAATGGCTCACATGCCATCAGAAAGGACCTGCGCGCCACCTCTGGCATGCGTGCCATAGATTCACCATCACGGACCGTAGCGAATCATCTGGAATGGCAGAAAAATGCCATTCCAGTTCCAAGTCATGGAAATAAAAGCATGCCAGTTATGATGGCCTTAAAAGGTTGCTTGCCAGTGACAAAAATACTCAACAAATAGTTTTCATTCTCTGGGAGACAATGTATATAAGCTTGAACCTTTACTCTGATTTCATTTTACAACCATATAGTATTCATTGCGGTGCAGTTATTGCAAACCTCACAACGTCTGCTCTCTGCTCATGTTCGCAAAAAGTACAAGCATAACTTTCCTTTCCTTTTGAAATCAGCTAGTAAAGATGCCTTAGGATATGATGAGTAGCATAGGGAAAAACCAAATAAAATTCCGCTCGTATCAAGAATATGCTTGTAGGTATTTGGGTTGTAATTATATGTACAAATCTATGTTGTTAGAGGCAACAAAGCAGAAGAATTCTCCACCATCGCTAGAGAGTAATGGGGAATAAATATTTTAGAAGTGTTGCTCTTAGCCTGATACCTGTTTGTAAAGCACTTTATAATAAAGAACAGTTTGGTTAACCAGCAAATTTAACAAAGTAGTGGTGATTCAAGACTTGCAAATGGCTATGCAAATAATACTGGATTTTCTTCATCCCGATTAAATTTTCCAGTAAGGGAGGAGGAAAAAAAAAAAAGGAAAGGAGAGAGAAAACAAGAAAGAAAAAAAAACCAGTAAAAAGATATTCTTCTGTAACATTTTTTAAAAAGTAATGTTCAGTATCTCTCACCAAAAAATGAAAGATTATAAATCTAAATTCTAACTGTGGGACATATCAGTTCCATCATCTTTTCTCATATTTCAATTTCCAGTTTATCTAGCACACACTGAAAGCATGGATTTAAGAACAGTAGACAATATTGTCACTTTTCAGCCTGTGTAATCACATATTGTTTTGACTTTTTTAGTAAAATATCTACACACTCTCTCTACAACATTATGCGCACTGAAATATTAAATACATGTCACAATGAATATAGATGTGGGCAACCCACAGTTCACCATTGTTGCATAACTTACCATTTACTGTGTAAATTATGCAACATTTGTGCAAGTTCTTTTACAGAAAGAACCTACAAATTCATTTTTAGTATCACTTCCAGAAGGTAGATAAGAATATAAACAGTTATTTGGGGTACATTTCACTTTAATTGTTCACTAGATAAACCTTAATTTGGAATGGATGTTTTTCTTCTCCACTCAGCCCAATCTGGATCATTAACGTTTTTCATAATTACTGAGTTCATGGAAGATTTAATTATATGAAGCTGTATTCAGCGCTTGCTCATTTCTTACTCAAATAGTATATACTTTTTCGAATTGCTTGATTTGAGTCCCACTAGGAAATGAAAGCCAATGAATTCAGGAAATTTTCCAAGAAAGTTAGAATTGCAGTTTAAACTGCTAAAAGGCATTTGGAGTAACAAAGCAAGATCAATGTCCTGTATCATGTAGAGTTGCTTCAAATTTTGAGACCATATGGTTATTTCAGACTGCTTAATAGACCAGAATGTAGAAGCAGAAGACAGAACCTAATGAAAAACAAATAAGACTCAGATTTTAAAAAAAGTACTGGGTGGGCAGTTTGAATGATATGAATGTGAAGTCTGAGACCAGAGCATATGTTGTTCCAGCAAGTTTCTCCCTAGAACTGTTTTTAAATTTGAGTTTTCAGAATCCTTCCTAAGAACTTCTGGAGCTTTGTCAGTCATTGTATCTCCATATACTGCATACTCACTGCCAAAATGGTTGTTTCTAAACAGTTCCCAACTAATTCTCTTTTTTAAAAAAAAGTTGCTTTATTTCAGAAACTTTGCCAGATATTCAATAGTATTCATTCCAATGGATGTTATAAACATGCCTAAATTATAATAATAATGAGTACCTCCAGTGAGGCACTACTCCTGACATGGTTGTGGGGCTTTTTTTTTTAAATTTACATTTATATCTCGCCCTTCTCCGAAGACTCAGGGCGGCTTACATTGTGTAAGGCAATAGTCTCATTCTATTTGTATATTTATATACAAAGTCAACTTATTGCCCCCCCAACAATCTGGGTCCTCATTTTACCTACCTTATAAAGGATGGAAGGCTGAGTCAATCTTGGGCCTGGTGGGACTTGAACTTGCAATAATTGCAAGCAGCTGTGTTTAATAACAGGCTTCTTACAGCCTGAGCCACACCGTGGCTTGTGAACCCTGAGGAAGATAAGAGCTATGCCAGAGGTTTAACACTACTGGTCAGGTCTCATCAGAAGAACCAGCTGAAGAGTATCTTTCTGATAAAAAATATGATGAGAAATAATTTACAGATAACCCATCAACAAACCAAATGAAAAAGCTGAAGAACGAAAAGACCAAAGAACACCTAATGAAGAAATATCGTATAGCGACAAGGAACATTAAGAAAGCATTGGAAGTAATAAAGCAGCAAATGATCATTTCAGCCAAGAAGATCAGCAAATATGAAGCCTGAATTGCATGCAGGAAGCAAAAGATCCGCTCCTAACTGTTAAGATAATGTTGGAAAGCTGCAGGAGAAGGAAGACCCAATCAAGAAAAACTCTTAAAAATCAACAAAGGTGAAAGCTGAATATAGAAAATAAATAACTGAAAATTGATTTGTTAATTGGAAGAACAAGCCAATGCATTGTCAGGATTGTTAAAGAAAGAAACTGAAGGCTTTATTTTAGTAGTTCAAGAAGAAGTTTTGGCAACTAATTGCCCAAATGTGAACATTCAATATGTAACAAACAACACCACCTTTGTAGTAAAAAGGACAAAACAATTAACCATTGATGTAGAAGATGACCAGGTGGAACCTGAAGATGGAGTAAAATGTGTCATCAGTTTGCAGTCACTACACTCGAAGGGACTTGAATTCTGTTGACTCTTATCTAGTGCCAATTTGCCTTGACTCTTAGTAGATCAGATTCTTATGTATAGGTAGCATGAAATAAACATTTAGTTCATTGAACTCAACTCAGCATACAGTTGAAAAGGTTTTGCAAAATGAGTGGATTAAAATCTTATTAGTCTTTAAGACTGAAACAGACAGGCATTTATTTATAACATACCTGGTATAACAGTTATTGAAAAGTGTGGTTCATTGATGCTGTCATTCTGGGTTACACTATGATTGAGGGAAAACAATTGGAAAAAATGGCAAAATGAACTTGAACATTTATAGAAAAAAGTATCCTTTGTTATACGAATAGTGATTGGAAACCTCAGTGTGATACCTAAAGTACTTTCTTGACATCTGGAAATATTTTATTTATTTTATTTATTTATTGGAATTTGTCAAACAAAAATGACAACAAGAATAAGAGAATAAAAATGCAATGACAGGGACGATAGGCACCTTAGTGTACTTATGCATGCCCCCTCTGCTGACCACTTAAGTATGAAGTAAGGTTCACAGAAGTCAGTTTGTGACTGAAGCTGTGAAAATTTGTAGCTAAACCAACTGAATCAGGTAGGGCATTCCAGACTTTGATAACTCTATTGCAGAAATCATATTTATTACAGTCAAGTTTAGAAAGATTTACATTGAGTTTAAAGCAGTTGTTTATGTGCATATTATTGCAATTAAGAAAGAAAGAGTCATTTACAGGTAAAACATTACTACGTATAATTTGGATGCAATACCTAGGTCTGACTGCAAGCGATACGGTTCTAAGTTATCCAATCTGAGAATTTTGAGCCTAGTAGCATATTGAATTTATCAGACTTTAATTTTACAAAAAAAACACTCTTCTTGGAACTGTCTATATCAGGGATGTCAAAGTCACGGCCCGCGGGCCGGATGCCTCAATTGCTGTCCACACTCACCCCAGGTTTAGGAAGGGGAAAAAAGTCCTGATACGTCATGTGATGATGACATGACATGAGTTTGACATATGGTCTATATTCTTAGACACTATCTTAATAATTCTTATCTCTTCATTATGAATTGTATTGTTAACTTTCCATTTTCTTGGACTGTGAATCTGGCTGCAGATTTACATGGTAATAATAATGGTACAACAAATTCTTTGTAATTATTAGGGTGTGCCCTGTTTCATTAATCATTGGTGGTATAAAACAGATGCTGAAGCAAGTTAACTATCATATGATGTGCCATCATTCATGTTTATATATCCATGATGTGAATACAGAAGTCATAGATCACTTTTAAATAACTGAACACCATGCAAATAGCTTTTAGGCATAAGAAAACAAACTCCCTTAATTGTATTCCCAGGCAGCCATAAGTGCAATAAAGTCACACTTTGTATGCTAGATGAAATATACTTTGGGATATAGTGATAATATTGCTTAACAGCTGTGAATATGTATTCATAAAACTAAGGTCACTATTTTACAGATGTTGTGCACTCTCCAAGTAGACTTAACTTTTTCCTTCAGTAAAATAACGTTGTAAACCTGATGACTATCATCAAGAAATTTAATATATGGGAATTTTTTTTTTACATCCAATGAATGTCTGAGAAATGTCTGAGAAAAAAACATGACTTTTTTGATTCACATTAGTTGTTTTGATTCACATTAGTTCCTCTAGGCCTTCCTATCCTCTACCATCTCTGGAGTTCATTTAAGCTCACACCTATTGCTTCAGTGACTCCATCCAGCAACCTCATTCTCTGTCGTCCCTTTCTTCTTTGGCCCTCAATCTTTCCCAGCATTAGGCTCTTCTCCAGTGAGTCCTTCCTTCTCATTAGGTGGCCAAAGTATTTCAGTTTCATCTTCAGGATCTGGCCTTCTAAAGAGCAGTCAGGGTTGATCTCCTCTAGGACTGACTTGTTTGTTCGCCTTGCAGTCCAAGGGACTCACCAGAGTCATCTCCAGCACCAGAGTTCAAAAGCCTCAATTCTTTGGCGCTCAGTCTTTCTTATGGTCCAACTTTCACAGCCAACTGGGAAAACCATAGCCTTGACTATACACACTTTTGTTGGCAGGGTGATGTCTCTGCTTTTTAGTATGCTGTCTAGATTTGCCATAGCTTTCCTCCCCAGAATTCACTACATACAGTACTTAATCACCATTTCAGAGTTTTGAAAAGCAGTTGATCTTTTCTCAAACGCTTTGAAGAAGGAGGAAATTATTTCTTTCTAGGCAGGTAATCCTCGATTTATAACATTTCATTTAGTAACCGTTCAAAGTGGCACTGAAAAAAATGACTTATGACCATTTCTCCCACTTTTGACTGTTGCAGCATTCCAATGGTCACATGATCAAAATCTGGACACTTGGCAATTGGTTCATATTTATGACAGTTGCAGTATCCTGGGGTCATGTAACAAGCAAAGTCAAGGGGGAAGCCAGATTCACTTAACAACCGTGTTACTAATTCAACAACTGCAGTGATTCACTTAACAACTTCATTGAGAAAGATCACAAAATGGGACACTTAAGTATCTCACTTAGCAACAGAAATTTGGCCTCAGTTTTGATTGTAAGGCAAGGACTATCCGTATTTTTCTTCTTTTTAATATAACTTTCTCTCCCGTCTTCCTTTTTTCTGTTTTGGCACTTTCTTTTTTTCCCCTTTTCTTATACTTCCCTTAATATATTAGTTTTTTATCTTTATAATTTTAAACTTCAATAAAAATTATGATTAAAAAAATGAAAATGAAAACAGTTGATCTGTTCCAAAGTTGTGGATTCTTATATCTGTGTATTTCTTTGATACCAGTATGGTCGCTGAACATACTATACTCGGGACTTGGATGAGCGCCTATCTAAAATCTTAATAATAAAAAAGTGAGATTTGGGGATGGCTATTTTCTGGATTTGATACTGAATCATATTCTAATGCTGTACTGAGTAGTAGCTCTTAGCTATTTGGTGTTATACAGCAGAAAGTGAATTTAGTATATCTTCAAAGAGAAAGAAAGATGTTATGATAAGGGTATTGGTTTGACAGAGATAACAAAAGTGCATTTAAATATATCTTGTCTCACTAACACAATAATTTTGTAACAAAAAATACGACTGCTTTAAAAACCCTGAAAATGAAATGGTTAGTGCTCAAATTTAATGAATGTGTATATTTTGCTACTGCTATATACATGGTGGTCCTAGGATTCTCAGCAGCATAGAATCCACAAGAATAGGACAGAAAAATGGTAACAATAGAATGTAATAGAGTAGAGTAGAAGAGAGTGGAGTGGAGTGGAATGGAATGGAATGGAATGGAATAGAATAGAATAGAATTCTTTATTGGCCAAGTGTAATTGGATACACAAAGAATTTGTCTCAATTATCAATTATCAACAATCAACAGTGATTGGTCTCATTCGAGACAATGACGAATCCGCATATAGACAAGAGGTCGAACGACTAGCCTTGTGCTGCAACCAAAACAATCTGGACTGAACACACTCAAAACCATAGAAATGGTGGTAGACTTTAGGAGAAACCCTTCCATACTTCCACCTCTCACAATACTAGACAACACAGTATCAACAGTAGAAACCTTTAAATTTCTAGGTTCTATCATATCGCAAGATCTAAAATGGACAGCTAACATCAAAAACATCATCAAAAAAGGACAACAAAGAATGTTCTTTCTGCGCCAACTCAGTAAGCTCAAACTGCCCAAGGAGCTGCTGATTCAGTTCTACAGAGAATTATTGAGTCTGTCATTTGCACCTCTATAACCGTCTGGTTTGGTTCTGCAACCCAACAAGAAAGACACAGACTTCAGAGGATAATTAGAACTGCAGAAAAAATAATTGCTACCAACCTGCCTTCCATTGAGCACCTGTATACTGCACGAATCAAGAAGAGGGCCGTGAAAATATTTACAGATCCCTCACATCCAGGACATAAACTGTTTCAACTCCTTCCCTCAAAACGACGCTATCGAGCACTGCACAACAGAACTAGACACAAGAACAGTTTTTTCCCGAAGGCCATCACTCTGCTAAACAAATAATTCCTTCAACACTGTCAAACTATTTAAATCTCCACTACTATTAATCTTCTCATAGTTCCCATCACCAATTTCTTTCCACTTATGGCTGTATGACTGTAACTTTGTTGCTGGCAATCCTTATGATTTATATTGATATATTGACCATCAATTGTGTTGTAAATGTTGTACCTTGATGAACGTATCTTTTCTTTTATGTACACTGAGAGCATATGCACCAAGACAAAATCCTTGTGTGTCCAATCACACTTGGCCAATAAAAAAAACCCTTCTAAACTCTAAACTCAATTATAATGTATGGGATGCTACAAGGCAAACTTATCATTTGTATACAAAATATGATTATATTGTATGATATTTGATTTTATTGGGAAATCAGTTTCCATAAGGATGCTTCTGGGTATTACAGCAACAAACAGTATCCTTGACACTCACTTTGGTGGGAGGACTGCCTTCTTGTATGGAGAAATTAATACATTCTGTTGGAGTAACCAGCAAGGTTTTAAGAAAGTGGAGAAGAAGGGCAAGCTTTCAAAAGAGTGCTTAGGACAGTGATGGCAAACTTTTTAGACACCGAGTGCCCCAACTGCGCACGTGCATGCCCAAACTGAAAGGTGCCAACACTCGTGTGTGGACATGCACATGTGCCATGCCCGGACATGCATACACATGTGCAGACATGCGTGAATACATGGACATGCACGCACGCACAGCAGAGACCCAAAGACCAGCTGGCGGGCATCCCAACACTGGCAACGCAGCAAGAGGTAAGATCTTTTTCTTTTGTGAAGTTCTGTTTCGTTGTTTGCAGGGAAACAAGAGCTCACAAAAGAAATGCCACAGAGATCTGACCTGGGGCGACGGCACACCACCTCTGTCATGCGTGCCATAGGTTCACCATCATGGGCTTAGTACCTGAAATAAACAAAATGAACTTGGAAGGACAAACTGAACAAATACTGGTTAGTTAGGGATTTTTATAAGCAAATCAGATTTCTGCTTGTACTTAAGATTATTTGATTTTATGCTATCAATAGTTGTACATGTACACATACATGGAGGCAGCTGGCTTTTTATTATACCATGTAACATCCTTAATAAATCTGATTTTTTTCCCTTTTGGATTACCAGCAGCTTCTATAGATACTCTTGATTATATTGATTATGCTCACACACTTCTAAATATTGAATAAATGGGATAATTCCAATCAGATTTGTTTCAATATTTTACAGATTTTACTGATGGAACTTTACGAAGATAGCACCCACCCCTCTCCTAGAAAAATGAAACATTTTAGGAAATATTAAAAAGGCAGAATATTATATTTCTCTGGATGAGAAATGGAGAAACATGTTTTAAAGATGTTCTTCTTGAGACTCATCAATGACTTGGACGAGGGGATAGATGGGGAATTCATCAAATCTGCAGATGACACCAAGCTGGCAGGAATAGCCAACACTCCAGAAGATAGGCTCAAGTTACCGAAAGATCTTGACAGACTTGAACATTGGGCACTATCTAACAAAATGAAATTCAACAGTGAAAAAAGTAAGGTTCTACATTTAGGCCAAAAAAACAAAATGCACCGGTACCGTATATGTGGTACCTTGCTCAATAGTAGTACCTGTGAGAGGGATCTTGGAGTCCTAGTGGATAACCATTTAGATATGAGCCAGCAGTGTGCAGCAGCTGCGAAAAACGGCAACAAAGTTCTGGGCTGCATAAACAGAGGGATAGAATCAAGATCACGTGAAGTGTTAGTACCACTTTATAATGCCTTGGTAAGGCCACACTTGGAATATTGCATCCAGTTTTGGTCGCCACGATGTAAAAAAGATGTTGAGACTCTAGAAAGAGTGCAGAGAAGAGCAACAAAGATGATTAGGGGACTGGAGGCTAAAACATATGAAGAACGATTGCAGGAACTGGGTATGTCTAGTTTAATAAAAAGAAGGACTAGGGGAGACATGATAGCTGTGTTCCAATATCTCAGGGGTTGCCACAAAGAAGAGGGAGTCGGGCTGTTCTCCAAAGCACCTGAGGGTAGAACAAGAAGCAATGGGTAGAAACTGATCAAAGAAAGAAGCAACTTAGAACTAAGGAGAAATTTCCTGACAGTTAGAACAATTAATAAGTGGAACGACTTGCCTGCAGAAGTTGTGAATGCTCCAACACTGGAAATTTTTAAGAAAATGTTGGATAACCATCTGACTGAGATGGTGTAGGGTTCCTGCCTAGGCAGGGGGTTGGACTAGAAGGCCTCCAAGGTCCCTTCCAACTCTGTTGTTATGTTATGTTATGTTAAAGACAAAGCAGCTCCCTGCAGCTTCCTGCTTCCCCCCACTTTTGTCAATGGGCTAGAGGCAGAAACTCATCCCCCCCCTCCTTCGTCAATGGGCCATCAACTGCAACACAATAGGACCCATCTAGCAACAGAAACTCATCACATGGTAAGACTCAAGCAAGCTTGAGAGACAACCTACGAAGTCAGCTAAGACCCCTAGACCACCTGGGAGTCTGACAACCAATCAGGATACATTTCTTATACAGGAACAGGAAACACTAAGGTGGGGCCCGACAGAGGGTATAAACTCAGGTACTCTCAGCATCTTGGTCTCTTCACCCAATACCTCGAAGCATGTGATTGTCTTTTCTATTCAGGAACTCAAGACATGTGATTCCTGTCCAACATTAAACCATCTTTCCAAGCAGTCTCCATGTTTCCAGTGTCTTTTTCCCCACTTGGAACTGAACCCAGAAGGATATTTCTTCCAATAGAACAAAACACAATTGATCTGAATAATGAATGAATTTCAGCCAGAAGATCTGCTAAGGCTGTATCTCTTAGGGGGGGAAAAAAAAGCCAAAAAAGCCAAAAACTTCCCCAAACATTTTAAAAGTTAAAACAATCATTTGTTTTATTGCACCATTTCATGTTGATATTCTAGTGGAGGGATTCCCCCCCCGCCACAATTCAAAAGACAAAATGGCATCTCTTTTTCCCTAATTCTGATTGTTTCCTAATTTGATGTCTAAAAAACCCAGTCTTGGCACAGAAGCAAACACGGTGTACTTATTAGGCGATTATCAACAAGGAAATTATGTACCTTTAAATTTAAATGTTGTGCAAGGTGGCAAACAGCAATTTGGCTAATGAACGTTTTCGGAGTCCCCCCCTCCCAGTATGTTTTTGCAGCGATTCTGCAGCAGATTGTCTGTAATTGCTCATTGCTCTCCATTAGTGAAACACCTCCTGGCAAATTGCTAATAGTTTACATCTCTTGGGGCTGAAAATTACTATTTTAATTAAAGCAATTTGTTTCAAATGGGTCTTCCAACTCTCAGTATGATGTTTTAAGTGCCTGGGGCAAGGAAATGAAAAGGGGAGGGGGCAAGGGGGAAACATCGATTGTTATGAAGGAGTTCAGCCGAGTTTGAAGATACAACTTTGGGACAAAAGAAGGAGCCCTAATTTACTGGAGATCTCCCACTGACAGGACTGAATAAAATGAAGAGGATTTGTGTGGTGAGAATGGTTGTTGTTAGTAACATTAGCTAAATATTTTATTTATTTATTTATTTATTTTATTTATTTGTCAATCATATATAAGATAACAGGTAAAAGTATAAACATAATTAGGATACATGAAAAGACTAAAATTAAAAAGGAATATTATGACAGGGATGGTAGACACGCAGGTGCGCTTATGCACGCCCCTTACAAACCTCTTGGGAATGGGGTGAGGTCTACAGTAGACAGTTTAAGCTTAAAGTTTTGGGGGCTTGGGGAAGAAACTATAGAATCAGGTAGTGCATTCCAGGCATTGACAACTCTGTTACTGAAGTCATATTTTATGCAATCGAGTTTGGAGTGGTTTACCTTGAGTTTGTATCTATTATTTGCTCGTGTAGAAAAAATAATTGCTAACAACCTGCCTTCCATTGAGGACCTGTATACTGCATGAATTAAGAAGAGGGCCGTGAAAATATTGACAGATCCCTTACATCCTGGACATAAAATGTTTCAACTCCTACCATCAAAATGACGCTACAGAGCATTGCACACCAGAACAACTAGACACAGTTTATTCCCGAAGGCCATCACTTTGCTAAACAAATAATTCCCTCAACACTGTCAAACTATTTACTAAATCTACACTACTATTAATCTTCTCATTGTTTTCATCACTAATCTCTTTCCACTTATGACTGTATGACTGTAACTTTTTGTTGCTATCATTAAGAGTTAAATTGCAACATATGACCATCATTTGTGTTGTAAATGTTGTACCTTTGATGTATTTTTCTTCTTTTCTTTTTTCTTTTTCTTTTATGTACACTGAGAGCATATGCACCAAAACAAATTCCTTGTATGTCCAATCACACCTGTCCAATAAAATTGTATTGTATTGTATTGTATTGTATTGTATTGTATTGTATTGTATTGTATTGTATTGTATTGTATTCTATTGTATTCTATTCTATTCTATTCTATTCTATTCTATTCTATTCTATTCTATTGTTTTGGTTGAAGCTGAAGTAGTCATTGACAGGTAGGACATTGTGGTAGATCTCGACATTGGTTTGATTATTAAAGAGAATGATAAAACATTGTTTGAGAAGAACAGGTTTCTAACATATCCTTGTTTGAAAAACTAGGATCGCTGTATTGTTTAAAATATCGCTGATGGTAACCAAATTATCTTCATTTATTGATCTTTTGAGTTTGAAGAGTCCCTATCTGGAAGAAGTAAAACAGATACTAGTGTGATTTTTCTAGTTTTTCTGCTTTCATAATAACTTTTCTTCCTTTTCTTTAGAAAGATATTTCTCACAAATGGCTTTCTATATGAACAAACCTATTTTCTGTGTAAACTAGTCTTCAGATTTCCTTCCTTCCTCCCTCCCTCCCTCCCTCCCTTCCTTTTCCCTGACCAAGCATGTCTGCATAGGCTGCTATAGCTGTTGAATCTGATTGCTTTGAAATATATTAGAAGTGGTTCTGGAAAAAGGGAAAGAAAACTGATAAGGAAATTGATAAAGGTGTATGAACCAGTATATTTTCTGAACTGAAAGAATATGGGAGCAGAAAAACCTGAAACCAAGTAAGCACATTAGAATACAGACAAAGCAGAAAAGGCCCTTTGTGTAATATTTCTAAGCTTATTTTTTTTCTAATATGTCCATGCATCAGGGTGAAATGCTTCAGGTTTGCACTGGTTCAGGCAAACTGGTAGCAGCGGCGGCGGGTGGTTCAGAGAAATAGTAGCGGTGGCAGTGTGAGGCTCCGCCCACCCACCCAGACATCATATTTTTACCCTCTGTGCATGCACAGAAGGCTTTGTTTATGCGCAAAAGGTCCAAAATTGCATGTGTTGCACACGCACGTGAGTGGAGTTCATGTGCGTACATGGCACATACACTTCCAAACTGGTAGGGAATGTAGGTAAATTTCACCCCTGTCGTGCATGTGTACATGTGCACGCTCACACCCACACCCACATCCACCCATAATCATCACAATCCTTTCCATGGATCTAATTCAGACATAACCATTGTATTTTCCATTCCTGCCATTTTTATATCTGCCCCCTTATTCCACTTTTCCTTTTCTTCTCAATGAAGTTATTGCTATTGTGGGAATATTTTAGCGTACTTGACATATGGGAGTCTTGAATTTTCCATATCTGCTTTTGTTGATTGGATTAAAGCACCCAGAATGAAAAGAAATGAAAAGAAAAAAGAACCTGGCATGTGAAAATTGATAATACCGTAATTCTGATTTTCATCTAAGTGTTGAGTCTCCAGAGATAGGTAACCTCAATTTGGGCTATTAAAGTTTGGGTTATTTCTCAGTTTGGGCTACTAAAAATGGAAGTATTCAGCAGAAGTTGATGTCTTGCTATAGATTTTTCATGGTGTTAGTTGGAGATCAAATGCCTGCAATCCTCCATCCACTTAAATGGAGAATAAAACAATTATATTACATGGGAATGACCCATAAAACTAGATTACTATTTAGATGTGATTCCTGAATATATCCAGCTTCTTCCTGCATCCTGCAATATGTTTATGTACCAGTCTTTTTGTCTTTTTTTGTGTGCATGTGCCTCAAAGCTTTTTCACAGTCAGATATTCAATAAGATTAAAATCTAATTAGTTGTTTTGTCGATGCATGCTAATGATGAAGCTTTTTCCCCCCTTTTCTTTATTACCTTACAGTTCTGTCTCACATTCTATCCCTATAGGTGATGTGTCAAGTCTTGCACATTATTATTAAACTGTTGACCATCTGTTACCCCTAGAAAGTTCATCTAAGCCAAAGGTTCTCTCTAAGGGAAATGGGCTGATTCTTTGTTAAAATGAACTTCTGCTTTGCTTGTCATATATGCCTGTCTCCATATTTAATAACTACAGTACATTTGCCACCTGAATACACTAGAAAGACTATGGTCCCCATTGTTGTAGATTCTGCAGCTAGTAATGCTGGGATTTCATGTTAACATTCCAGTAACTGCGCGAGGGATCTTGGTGTCCTAGTGGACAATCACTTAAATCTAAACCAACAGTACGGCAGCAGCCAAAAAAGCTGCGTTAATAGAGGGATAGAATCAAGATCATGAGAAGTATTAGCACTGCTTTACAAAGCCTTAATAAGACCACTCTTGGAATACTGCATCCAGTTCTGGTCACCACAATACAAAAAAGATGTTGCAATTCTGGAAAGAGTGCAGAGAAGAGGAACAAAAATGATTAGGGGTCTAGAAGCTAAAACATGCAAAGAATGGTTACAGGAACTGGATATGTCTAGTCCATTGGTGTCAAACTCATGTTACTGGCATGTGACATATTGCAACATTTTTTCCCTTTGCAGAGCGGGGGTGGGTGTGGCCTGCACGTGACGCATCTGGCACCAGTTTGACACCCCTGGTCTAGTCTAATGACAAGAAGGACCAGGGGAGAACATGATAGCACTTTTCCTATATTTGAGGGGCTCCTACAAAGATGAAGGGGTCAAACTATTTTCCAAAGTACCAAAAGGCAAGACAAAGGCAAGCATGTGGTTGGACTAGAAAGTCTCTAAGGTCCCTTCCAACTGTCTTATTCTATGTCAGAGGTCTCCAACCTTGGTCCCTTTAAGACTTGTGGATTTTGACTTTAAGACTTGTGAATTTTGCTGGCTGAGGGACTCTGGGATTCGAAGTCCACAAATCTTAAAGTGACCAAGGAACCCCTGTTCTATGTTATTTTCCATTTCAACCACAGATGGAAACATAATACTTGAATCTAATACAGTGTTTGATCTTTGAGTATGTATATTCATACTGCATTTATTTCTTGCCTTCTTCTGAGAGCTCAGGGAGTATCACAGTGACCTTCCTTTTTTCCTCCCCACAAGTGAAAATGTCTAGCTTAAAGACCTTCTTTAAGAGATGCCATTGTGGCACAGTGGTTAGAATGCAGTATTGCAGGCTAACTCACTGCTCACTGCCAACAGTTCGATTCTGACCGACTCAAGGTTGACTCACAGCCTTCCATCCTTCCAAGGTCAGTAAAATGAGGGCCCAGATTGTTGGGGACAATATGCTGACTCTGTAAACTTCTTAGAGAAGGCTGTAAAGCACTGTGAAGTGGTACATAAGTGCTATTGCTATTGCTATCTAGTGAGTGTTGTGATTAAGTGGGAACGAATCTGCATCTTTGTACTTCAAATTCAACACACAAAAGCCTTGTGAGCATTTAGAGAAAACTAGGCAGAGTCAACACTGCCTGAAAGAAGAAGACATTCTAGTTATTGCAGCAGAGTTGTAGTGCTACTACCTATAGTCTCATTCATTGTTTTAAACAATATCTAATAAAAACTTAATGAAGGGAAGGGGGCGGATGGTGATGGCTCAATGGTTAAAGACACTGAGCTTGTCAGCCAGAAACCCAACAGCCTGGGTTCAAGACTAAACCATCTCATGATGGGATGAGGTCTCATTACTTGCTCCAGTAGTTAAATAGATACCACTCCAGTAGTTAAATAGGTACCACTTTGGTGGGGAAGTAACATCATTCCATGTACCTTATATACATAAGGGATATAGTCATGCCGGCCACATGACCATGGAAGATGTCTTTGGACAATGTTGGCTCCTTTGGTCAAAAACTGGAGATGAGCACTGCCCCCTACAGTCAGAATCTATTGTATACGGGGAAGCCTTTACCTTTATTTTAATAAAAACTTGGAATAAGTTTGTTATATTTTTTATATCACTTATATGTAAAAACATTCAACTCATAAACAATCAGCAATTTCACTTGACACTTTATTTTTAGCATGGTTAAAGTCCAATTCATAATTAAAAGGTTTCCCCAAAGATTTTATAACTGTCTGGGATCATCAAGATTTAGAAAGCTGGCAAACAAAACAAATTCCACCCAAACCATCCAAATTCATAAATGTCTCAGAAGATGACTGAAATGAAAGATGAACCTGGTAAAATAACCTGGTAAAAATATTCTTTTTTCTAATGTATTCTAATTAAAGGCAGACTTTCCATTATTCAGAATTGATTTCATACTTTCATTTTAGGATTGTGCATATTTTGTGTATGTGTTGTGTGTGTGTGTGTGTGTGTGAGAGAGAGAGAATTAATTAATTAATAATAAGATTTGAATATCCATGAAGATAATCAGACATTGAGATATAATCCCCAGGTACATCTGCACCAGCTGTGAAATGTCCATGAGTATAATCACAATAAACATTCTCCTGGAGATAGTTCTTACTTCAACTGAAGAATCCTGTAAATGAATATCTAGGAAAAGAGCTACTAATTTTTATGATGTCTGGGAAAAATTATGATATGCTAATTCAATACAGAAATGATATGCTACCTTAATTTCCTAACTACACAAGAAAAATACCTTGAATTCTTAAAAATGATAATTAATTCAAGCACTATGTCTAGAGGGCTGGGAAAATAAAGCTCTCAGTAAATAATCATTGCACATCTATCCTATTGTAGGTGTGTAATGTTTTTTATATCCACTTAGATATACAGTAAGTTTCCAGTCCTGAAAAGTTTTCTTTCCTTCCTTCCTTCCTTCCTTCCTTCCTTCCTTCCTTCCTTCCTTCCTTCCTTCCTTCCTTCCTTCCTTCCTTCCTTCCTTCCTTGTGATAATTTAAAGATTGTGCTCTGCTCTATTTAAAGCTCCAATGTTTTTAAATAATGTTAAAGAAAGACAAAATGATCATCTCAAAAACTGTTATGGGGAACCACCAATCATGGGATTTCTACCTATGTGGAAGCCTTACCTCATATGCTGCTCTTCTGGATGTGATGGCCACCATTGTGATGTATGTAAGGTCACTTTTGAACAAGGTGACAGTTAAATACCACCACTGTGGACACCCAAATTCCCACCTATGGATATGTGGTTGTGGAAAATGACTGCCGCTCAATACTAGGAGACATGCTTTATGCTGTGCTCCCATATTTGTTCCTTGCATTTCTAGATATATTTGAAAAAGACCTTTGATTGAAACTTGGAAAACCCTTGAAGGTAGCTGAGCCAATGTTTTGATTCTGTCTTCTTTCATTTAGTTCTGTTT
The DNA here is from genome assembly GCF_028640845.1 of Ahaetulla prasina. NCBI lineage: Eukaryota > Metazoa > Chordata > Lepidosauria > Squamata > Colubridae > Ahaetulla > Ahaetulla prasina. The sequence continues at coordinate 39,844,023 of NC_080544.1, read as the reverse complement.
GTTCTGTTTAACCCTAAAATGTTCAAGTTTAAAAAAGATCATTTATAGGACATCAAATTAAATATCAGATGCAAATGTTGAGGAGCTCTCCTATTTGTTTTCTCCCACAAAACTGCATTTGGAGTGGATGGCTTTAAAAATCAGCAACCCATTCCTCACCCCATTCCTAAGAGGACTATAAGGGGCATGCATAAGAGCACAAACATGCCTACCGTTCCTGTCCTATTGTTTTTTCTTATATATATATGCTTATACTTCCTTATATTTCTTCATATATATATATGTTTATATACTATATAATCATTTTGTGTGATGCTTATGTATATTGTTGTGACAAATAAATAAAATAAAATATATAAAAATAAAACTCCCTCTCTTTTTAGCTGAGTTCCTACACTGATGGTTCTCTTTCACTTTTCTTCAAATGTGCTACACCTTTTTCTATATCTTTAAATGCTGTCATTATATTTTGAGGCACATACTTCTGGAAAATCCTTTCACACAGTATTTCTAATTAAATACTGCAATCAAATAGTGATTGCGCCCCCAAATTGGTTTGTATACTTCATCATCTTTCCAGTTGAAGAAACAGATTTTTTTTTCTTTAGTGTTAACTGTCTTTCTATATTTTTCAGTATTTACTTTCAACTCATGATTGTAGCAACATTTTATCTTTCCCATTTTTCATTTATATTTTCACCTACATTTTTGGAATTTTTATCCCTTTTCCTTAATTTTTTGGGGGAAGATATTTATTTTCCTTTCGTGATAAGAGTTGTATCCTTCAGGTTCAAGCTGTGACAATAGCAAAGAGCCAGACCTGTTAAAGTTTGGTCACAGTCTTCAATCACAGCTGCTTAAAGTGGAAGGACAGAAGAAAATTTACACGAGAATTGGCTGGTAATCCCCTAAAGCACAAAAAGGCCCAAGGAGGTTGTTAATGTGCAAAGCTAAAGGGTAGCCTAATTGTATAGAAAGTGACTTGTTTGGAAAAGCTCCAGTTCTGGCCTAGTTTATGTGTTCATTATGTCTGCTGCAGAGTGAGAAACAAATTGAGGTTGTGATTTACTGAGAATAGTCCAGGTGACACTTGAAAACACAAGGGATTTAAACAGCATCTATTCTGTAGCCTCAACAGGGCTGAAATGCATTGAAACCAAGGCTAATTAATCTTTAAGACACCGATGTTATAGAATCAGAAGCAATTTTTCAAGGCAAAGGACACCCTTAAATAGATAACATCTTTCCACCTTGTTTATGCAGGAGATTGTTGGTTAACATTAGCAGTATCCAATAGTTTCTTTCTCATATATTAGAATTTGACTTACAAGTTGAAGATATTATTTCAGCCATGGAATATATCTGAGCAAGGCTACCAAATCTAGGCTTCAAAATCCAGATGGTCAGGAGATAGAAATGCTCATATCATTTTGCTACCATCTAAAAGATTATCCACTTTTTTTGGCACTTTATTTTTAAGTAGAAGATACCTAAGCCTGAACAACATCTAGATCAGGGGTCTCCAACCTTGGTCCCTTTAAGACTTGTGGACTTCAATTCAGGGGTGAAATCTAAAAATTTTCCCTACCGGTTCTGTGGGCGTGGCTTAATTGGTGGGCATGGCTTGGTGGTCAGATGGCTGGGTGGGCATGGCCAATTAAAATAAATAATAAAAATAATAAACAAAGTATAAAAAAACAATAAGAGGTACCAAAAACCAACTTTCACACTTTACACACACACAACACAACACAATTGACTCACACACAATGTAAAAGCAGCTGCACTTCACTCTTCACATAGCCACAAAAAGCTCAAAAACCAACTTTCATACTTTACACATACACAACACAATACAACACAACTGACTCACACACAATGTAAAAGCAGCTGCACTTCACACTTCACACAGCCACAAAAAGCTCAAAAACCAACTTTCACACTTTACACACACACAACTAACACACACACACAATATGCCACATACAGCTTTCTGAGATTTTGTGTGTTTGTGTAGTTAGAGTGAAACACTACAGAAACACACCAAATCTCAGAAAGCTGCACAAATATTTTATTTTATTATTTTATTTTATTTTATTTTATTGTGGACTTCAAATCCCAGAGTTCCTCAGCCAGCAAAGCCAGCCAGTTGATCACTGAAGAACTAGATTAGCTAAGCGATTGATTCTGTCCGGCTGAAACTGAAACTGCTTTCGGGCTGGAAAGAGAGCCATGCGTTCATCAGTAATCAGGTAAGTGCCTTAGAATCTCTAGTCTTACTTGTAGAAAACATGTTTTCTACAAGTAAGAGTACAAGTAAGGTTCTGCTGATGAGGAACTCAGGTGAGATTGCCAGAGGAGACTTTAATTTTTTTTTAAGTTTAAAGTCTCTGCCGATCTCAGCTGAGGGATGGGATTCTCAAAGGCTTTTTTTTTACTTTTAAAGGCCTGTTTCGGCTGAAGCAAAACCGGCTTTTAAAAGTAAAAAAAAAGCCCTCTGCAGATGGTGCGGCTCAGCAGAGGCGGGGCGGGGGGGGCAGGGATTTTTGCTACCCATCCTCCGAACCAGCAGCTGCCATTGCTACCGGATTGCGTGATCCTGTCCGATCCGGGAGCATTTCACCCCTGCTTCAACTCCCAGAGTTCCTCAGCCAGCTTTGCTGAAGTCCACAAGTCTTAAAGAGACCAAGGTTGGAGACCCCTGATCCAGATGTTATTCCCCATGTATACTATGACAAGCAATTTTTGAGCAGAGGAATTTTGGCAGATAAAGGATGCATAAATAAAGACCTCTATGCTTGTTTGTTTCTGACAGACAACGACTTCTCTTCGGAGGTCTTGGAAAAGTGTGATCGGAAGCAACCATTTCTTCCTCTCAACACTTGGAATACTGTATCCAGTTTTTGGTTGCCACAATGTAAAAAAGATGTTGAGACTCTAGAAAGAGTGCAGAGAAGAGCAACAAAGATAATTACGGACTGGAGGCTAAAACATATAAAGAACGGTTGCTGGAACTGGGTATGTCTAGTCTGATGAAAAGAAGGACTAGGTGAGACATGATAGGAATGTTCCAATATCTCAGGGGCTGCTTGCCAATTGGTTCATACTGATCTCTTTTGCTGTGTCCCAAGGTCTTTTTGCAACCTTCTCCCAATTAAAGTCAAGGGGAAGTCAGATTCACTTAACAACCGGGTTACAAACATATCAACTGCACTTAACAACTCTGGCAAGAAAGGTTGTAAAATGAAAAATTGCAGATGATGGCAATGAAAATTCTCTATGGGTTGAACTTCATTCCTAGAAGACAAGTAGAGACTAGGAGTGGGAAAGGAGTGACTTGGGGCATAATGGTGTGTATAAAACAATGTGAGGCATGGAGAAAGTGGAAAGTTTGTCTCCCTCTCTCAAAATACTAAGACCAGGGATGAACCATCAGGGAAGCTGATTGGTAGGACATGTCGAATAGACCAAGGAAGTACTTCTCTACATAGCACATAATCATTTTCACAAGTTCATTACCAGATATCAAAGGTGATATCCTTTGACTTGGAAGGCTTTAAAAGAGAATCAGACAGAATCATACAAGAATGGCTACATAAAGGGCTATTACTTTGAAAGACCCAGTACTATCTCTGCAAGAACGGGCTATTACCTTGAAATAGCAATTGCAATGGAAAGAGAGAAGAATGTTTTTGACTCCTGTTCATGTGCCCCAAGGCTAGAATAAAATTCTGGACTAAAACTGGCTTTAACCTGAACCAATAGTCCTTATGTTATTCTTATTATTATCATTATTATCGTTGTTGTTATTATTACTGTTGTTGCTGTTGTTGCTGCTGCTGCTTTTATTATTAACTTTTTCTTCATTAAACATGAAACTCAGTCAACTGAACATTTAAAATGTATCACAAATATCATTGATTGGCTCTGATGGTGGATAGGGGTTGCTGCCAGCATCCTAGGTATTGACCAAGTATCGTCTTAAAATGTATGTTGTTCCAAGTAGTGCAGTCTTTTGCAGTTCTGCTGGTGTTATTGCAGGAAGCTGCAATTTCTTGATGTGCTTTGCAAAATTCTTGGACATGGTTCCCAGTGCCCCAATGACAATGGGTATCACTGTCACATGTTTCATCCATAATCGCATAGTTTTGATTTATTTATTTATTTATTAGATTTTTATACCGCCCTTCTCCCAAAGGACTCAGGGCGGTGAACAGCCAAATAAAAACAAACAAGCACCTAGACAAAATTAAAACATATTAAAAAACTAATTATAAACTGGCCAATTAAAATTAACACTAAAATAAGCAATCCTAAAACCCCACTTAAAATTTCATCAAACTAGCCCCGCACGGTGGAATAAGAAAGTCTTGAGCTCGTGTTTAATGGCCAGGTCATGATATTTCATGATTTTTTCCCAGTTCTTTTTCTTTGACTCTGGCATCTCCTGGTACAGCAATATCAATAAATTGTATGCTTTGGTTTTCGACAACTGTGATATCTGGCGTGTTGTGTTCCAAATGACGATCTGTCTGTATTCAAAAGTCCCACAATATCTTCACCTTCTTATTTTCAACAACTTTTTCCACTTTATGTTTCCATGACTTTTCGGATACAGGTAAGTCATATTTTTTACATAATGACCAGTGGATTAATTTAGCATCTCAGTCGTGTCTAGCTTTGTAATCAGTTTGTGCGATTTTATTGCACTCACATATTAAATAATCATAATCATGAAATGTATTCACATTAACTACCAATTAAATATTGACAATCCAATATGGGAGGTCTTGATGCCCCATTCCTCAAAGAAGAGGGAAGATTTGGTATTCAAAGCTCTGCAGCTACTGTTAAGAACCTTTGAAAAATAGATATTGAACATCCACCTGTTTGCTATGCTGCAGTTGGTTAAGATATTCTTTCAGGCTGTTTCTTTGGCTTATTTCTTAAGTCTGATTAGAATATGCAAACCCTTTTCCCCAAAGCTATAAACTAATTATAGTGACAGAAATCTGGGAACCAGATCAAATTAAGCAGATGTTATAGTTTGTGTAGGTGATCAATATGAACACTGTTTAGGCTGATATAAGCATGAGATACATCACGAATAAGAAAAATGGGAAGAGAGCTATTCTTAAAATGTTATTAACAGTTCTGGGGATTAATTATAAACTTGTCAATTTTAATTCTCCATAAACTATTTATAAATAGGTTTTAAAATGTCAAACTACAGATTTAAATCCATTTCAACATGGCTCTAAATGATTAACTTACATTTCGATACTAAAAAAATACAGTCCTATTTTTTTACACCTACCTCTCTTTGAACAAAAACATGGAAGTTTGTGTTAGAGGCTAAGAGTGAATGAAATGCTTTGATACTTCAAACAAGAAATATTTATTATGCCAAAATAATTGGCAAATGAAAAACTACAATATGCAGGCAGAAATGAGAATTGTGTTACGGATTTAATTATGAAAAAGAAGACAATGAGCCCTGTGGCTACAGAGGGTTCACCAAACGTTGCCTACACAGTTTCAGACATGAAATTAATCTCTGTAAAGATATGATGTTGCTTCAATATGCTGGAGTTTTGGGGAAATAGAATTAATTTTCCAGTTCTGCAATGTTCAGCTGTTGCACAAAATTGGTCCCTTCTCATCTCTGGAAAAGGTTTTGGACTCTTTTTTATTGAAGTATCTGTTTATTGCTGCTGTAAAGACTGGTTTACAAGAAAGAAATGGAAATGAGTAGAAGGATAATGTTTTCCCCATCTCTTTCTGTTGCAGGTTTTTCTCCCCCACTGAAGAAACTGTTATCTGGGCTAGCTAGCTATTTCTCTTATTCACAATATCATTTTAATAGATCAGCTTGGAAATGCAGTTATAATCTTTCCGTATTTTTAACAGTGAAACCTTTGCTGGATTTATGGGGAAAAGGAGGGGATGGAAGAGTTAGCAAAGTGTTTTGCAATATATGTAGGATGTGGATGTGGGTGAGTCCACTTCTAGGTTACATTGGTTGTGATATGTTGCGGTTATTCTCAGCTGTGCTATATACACTGTGTAATTCTGTTTATGCTGCCTTATGTGATTTATGTTTTGAATTATTGGTTATGTTTCTACTAATTTCAGCTTAACTGACTGTTAACTGCCCACAGCCATGTATATGAGATGGGCAGACCCATTAAACAAATAAGAGGTTCTTTACCACTATGTTTACATTCTAACAAACAACAAATTCACTGGTCAGCTTATCAGAGAGAAATTTAGTACATTGAGATGCATTCTTTCTGCCTGTAATTTTTCCCCCTTCTGGTTTTGGTCACCCATCCTAAAATTATGTATTTTTTTGTTTCTAACCTGTTATGCCTGTTTCCTTACCTCATATTTAAATTCTTAGCTCATCCGTTCTCTATTCTCATATATTACCGTATATACTCGAATATAAGCCGATCCGAGTATAAGCCGAGGTCCCCAATTTTACCCCAAAAACTGGGGTAAACTGGGGACCAGTATGAGGGTGGAAATGAGGCACCTACGTTGAAACCTCCTCCTCAGCTGAGAAGGCTGGCGGCCCCCGCCCGCCTCTCACTGCACCGCAGGGCTTCCGTCCGCAAATGTGAAAAAAGAAAGAAAAAACTCGAGTATAAGCCGATATACTGAGTATAAGCGAGGGCTTTTAAAAAAACAAAACTGAGTATAAGTCAGAGACTGAGTATAAGCGAGGAAGTTTTTCAGCACAAAAAACGTGCTGAAAAACTCGGCTTATACTCGAGTATATACGGTAAATGGGGTGGGAGCAGGTCTTCTTAATATGGAACCAGCAATGACTATGTAGCTTGTCAGGCAGGCAGAACCAATTCATATCCATATGAGGTGCCAGAAATTAAGAAACCAACACTTAGAAGAAGGCAGGGCAGCAGTATTTATGGATGTTTCAATGTGGGGAGCAAGAATAGTAGAGAGTGGAAAGAAGGCAATTCCCAGACTTTTAACTTTTCCAGAGATTATATCCAGCAAAAATCGACACACAGACTGGATAAGGCTAACGTGTACTTTTTCCCCCTTTACTTTCTGCAATGGATAGTTATTGCAACCTCTTGTAAGGAGATTTCAATTCTTTTAGTAGAACAGTGACTGGGCAGTAATGTATCTAACCCAAAATAAAATGTGGGAATAATATTTCTAATTCCTTTTTTTCTCTTAAATTAAGTGCAATGAGAGCAAGAAACAGAACCTTCTTGCCCTAATTTCTGAATATACAGGTTTCTCACTTAAAAATAGGGTACTTGCAAAAATTCTTGTGTTGTTACTTTATCCTTCCTTTTGCTTACTAATTGTTAGTCATTTGTAAGATTCATCTTATTAATTATTTATCAGAGAGATTTGTATTTGGAATTTTCTATTTCCAGAATGTAGGATGTTTCAGAAATCCTGATGCTTTCCAAAATAGCAGTAATAAGGACTAAAACTGAATGGGAAACAGGTAGAAGTTAAGGTAAACATATCTTAGCCATCCAAGGGCAGAATTGTCCCATGAAATATCTATGAATTTGAAAGGGTGTAAGAAACCTGGAAATTAAACTCTAGACCAGGACTGTTAAACTGGTGGCCCAAGGGCAAGATGCGTCACACTAGATCACACCCACCCCAGCTCTGCAAATGGGAAAAACAGCACAAACATCCATCTCTCAACAGAGGGACTGGCTATATCTCCAGTCTACAATATAGTCCTTTCAATGGTTCCAAGAAGGTTCCACGTCCATTTGCACCACTCAGGTGATCCTGGCGAAACAGATAAACCTCCAAGTGCTTCAACAACTCTCTGACCAGCTGTCTGCAAGGAATATAAATCCTTCCATTCCCCATCATCCAGTCAGAGCTGAGGAAGCTTCTTGGATGAGAAGTGAAATGTCTTTAAAGAAAAACCAGAAAATCCAGTTGCCTCTTGAAAAAAGTACCTTTGGGACATCTGGAGTTTGTTTTACTGCTTAGCCCAGGTGCAAATAATGACAGCTTGATTCCCATCACTATGAGTAGAAACTCTAAGATAGAGATAAAGTATTAGCACTATGCTACAGACCATTCAGCAACTCCACCTTTAACTATATTTCCAATTTTTGGTTTAATATCAGAATTTTTGGTTTAATATCAGAATGAAGAAGTGACCTCAGATGGATTAAAAAAACCAAAAGTAGAGTACTCAATCAGTGGGCAGAATCAACCATGATTGTTGATGCCCATGCTAGTCTTGGCCTAAGAAAGGCATTGCTCCAAGAATTCTGCAAGGTTTGCCTAACAAATATGATAGCAAACCAATCAAATTCAATGCTTTTCACAGTAATGTTTTACCTCAAGATTTAATTAATGGTCCATATTTACATATTGTGGATAATCCGGTCATTTTGTATGTCAATATCCTGTTAAGAAGCACAAGCTTCTGAAATATCATCAAAGTGGAATACCTATGGAGAAAGAACACATTTTCCTTTAAACATCTGCTTGAGGAAAGTAAGATGGCCCTAGATTCCAAGAGCTTAGAGAAGTGGGCATTTAGAAATTAAGTGTCCAAACATTTCAAGCTACACATTGTCATTTTGTCATTTATTACTCTACTGACTCAAACAGGCCCTGAAATACAACTACAGGCCTTGAAAGATTCTGGTACTAGAAGCTCTGAATCCGCCGTTGCATGGAAATATGCTCTAATCATTCCTGTTAGGATCGAGGCTATTGATTTCAGGATCATATGCTTAGGATTCACAGAAATTCTACTACTTGCCACTTACAATTCCCTCCAGCTCTATTTAGCCTCTCTATCATAGTTTACAATAATCTTGGAGAAATTATTTATTTTCCACATATTCATTGGCACTTTGGATTCAAGACTTATAGTCTTCTGCAGGTAACCAGTCCTATGCAAAATACTCTCTCTTATTTTATCTCTGACATATGTAAACTACAAGTTTAGAAAGAGGGAAACACGGCATCCCTTTATTAGTTCTATAATTGAATTAACCTTATTTGTAGAGTCAAGTTCAAGTAAAACACCACTACCCGGTAAATTATTAAGAGCCATGGTGGCACAGTGGTTAGAATGCAGTATTGCAGGCTGACTCTGTTCACATTGCCAGCAATTCAATTCCTTTGATCCTGACCGGCTCAAGGTTGACTCAGCCTTCCATCCTTCTGAGGTCAATAAAATGAGGACCCAGATTACTGGGGCAAAATGCTGATTCTATAAACCTTAGAGATACTGTAAAGCACAGTAAAGAGGTATAAAAGTATGAGTGCCATTGCTATTACTATCTAGTGAGCGTTGGGATGAAGTGGGGACTTAAACCTGCATCTTCCTATTTCAAATTCAACACATAAATTTTCAGAAAAAGCCTTCTGAATCATTCTGAGCAGTTAGAGTATGTGCTTGCTATTGCTATTTAAATGTAGAATTAACTTATATATTACAGACAGGCTGTATTTAACCCACCACTTTTGGGACTCTACCTTTCATGACAAGAAGTTGGATGACTTCCTGCATAAGGTCCAGATTTACTGGCACTTCGACTGTAAAGTTGAGAAATTACTAACCTCTTCTACTCATTAAAACAGTTGCAGAAGGCATACTTATTTACCAAATTGGACCTCAGAGAGCTTACAATCTGATTTGCATGAAGAACGAATATTTAGCTGTTTTTGTTACCTCATTTAAATATATGGTAATTCCATTCAGACTGGCAGGTAGCCACCTGGTCTTTCAAAGATTTATGAATCATATTTTCCATGCAAGTTTTTAATCGTTTATTTAGATGACTTCCTGAAATACGCTAAAGGATCCTGCCATCTATAGTTTGAGCAGTTCTTCAATGGTTTTGTGACTATAGTAATAAAATGCATCATGATTTGGCTGTGAAGGCCTATTGAGTGAACTGTATTTCCATGAAAGGAATTCAAATGTAAAATAAAATCCAAGTTATTTTGTAAGCCTTCCTTGCACTACCTGGGGGTATACAGCATATTTTAGGCTTTGCCAATTTTACTGCAAATTTAATTTCTTACATTGAAGCATTGTTCCATTGAAATTGCTTAATTTCTGGTTGGAAGAGATATTAACGCAAAATATAGAATTAAAACTGGTATTCTTTTTATTGGGTATTATAAAGGACAAATACAATAAGTGTACAATTTATCTAGTGTTACATATATTAACAGCAGCAAGATTGGCCTTTGCACAAAAATGGAAAACTAAAGAGATGCCCATAGAAGAAGTATTAGCTAAAATCTTAACTTGTGCGGAAATGGACAGGTTGATGCTGGAACTCGAGGATAAGAGCGAATCAGAGTATTATGAAATATAGAATTTTTTTTATTATTGGATGGAGAGGAGAAAGAATGTTGGGAAAAAGGATTGTTGATGAGTTGAATGTTTAGAAACTTTTACATTAGTCGTCTGTGATAGATAGGAACAAACTGGGTATTGAGGTAACATTCACAGATGAAAGAACTTATGTATTTGAAATGTGTTATATAATATAAATACATATCGGGATAAGGAATTATATTTGTTGCAAGATAAAAATGGATGAAAATGTATAAACCGGAAAATTCAAACCATGTCCAATGTTTTTAAATTTGTATCATTAATAAAAAACTTTTAAAAGAAAAATAAATAAAAAAGAAATTGTTTCTTATGTTGAGGCATTGTTCACACCAATAACTCATTATACTAAAGGGGTGGCGGCAGGGCTGAAATGTTTCCGGTTCGCACCGGCTTGCCCGATTAGGTAGCGATGGCAGCTGCTGGTTCGGAGGATCGGTAGCAAAAATCCCTGGCCCTGCCCCCCCTGCCCCTGCTGAGCTGCACCATCAGCAGAGGGTGTTTTTTTTTTAACTTTTAAAAGTTTTTCTTCAGCTGAAAACATGCCTTTAAAAGTGAAAAAAAAAAACCTCTGATGATTGCGGGGCTGAGCAGAGATCATCAGAACACTTTAAAAGTTTTTTTTAAAAAACCTCTTCAGCCGAAGAGGGAAAAAAGGAAAAAAAAAAGGGGGGGGAGGCTTTAAAAGGCTCCTCTGGCCATCCCAGCTGAGTTCCTCATCACAAGAACCTTAAAAAACATGTTTTCTACATGTTAAAACAATTATTTTAAGACGTTCTGGGCTGCTATGAGGGAACTTCAGCTGAGATCGTCAGAGGAGCTGACTTTAAAACTTTTTTCCCTCTGGTGATCCCAGAGGAGTTTCCTGATCCTAGCAGGCTTTTAAAATCACTTTTTAAAAACAGCCCCCACTTACAAGAACCCCCACCCATGTCCACCCAATGCCCCTTCCTCACTTACCTATAATTACTGCATACTGCTCCTTTCGGGCTGGCAGGCAACCCAATCTTACTTCAGCTACTGATTATAGCCTGCTTTGACTTCCTGCTTTGCTGAATGAGGAACGCTGGGAGTTGAAGTCCACAAACCTAAAGCTAGTAAAATTGGAGACCCCTGATCTAAAATAAATAAATAAAATAAAATAAAATATTTGTGCAGCTTTCTGAAATTTGGTGTGTTTCTGTAGTGTTTCACTCTAACTACACAAACAGACAGAATCTCACAAAGCTGTATGTGGCATTTTGTGTGTGTGTGAGTCAGTTGTGTTGTGTGTGTGTAAAGTGTAAAAGTGTGAGGTTCCTGCTTGTTGCAGGGGCCATTTTGGGTGAAGTGCAGCTGCTTTTACATTGTATGTGAGTCAGTTGTGTTGTGTTGTGTTGTGTGTGTGTAAAGTGTGAAAGTTGGTTTTTGGTACCTCTTATTGTTTTGTATACTTTGCTTATTATTTTTATTATTTTTTGTTATTGGCCACGCCCACCCATTCATCTGACCACCAAGCCACGCCCACCAATTAAGCCACCCCCACAGAACCAGTAGGGGAAATTTTTAGATTTCACCCCTGGGTGGTGATGTTTGTTTAAGTTCTGAAAGGCCAACAAGTCTTTCTTGAACTGATATTGGCATTCACCTACTATTCCATCTTCTAGGGTCCACCCTGACCTTGTACAGGCTGAATTTTATCTGGGAGTTGTACTTCTAAAAATGACATGAAAATTTGAAGGCTATCTCATTGTCTAGTTATTTCTTTCCTGAAATTACAACCGATCAAAGGAAACTATGGGAAAGGTTTTTTTTGCCATCAAAGAAGCTTTTCAGCATTGGCATTATCTCCTTCAAGATGTGTAATTTTATAAAGATTTGATTGGGCCAAAATAACTTGGAACCCCTTTCAAATGTCCTTATGCTCACATACAGCTAGATAAGCTGGGCACATTTTTTTTCTTGTTTTGACTTTCACATCTCTAAGATAGATGGGAATCTAGCTAGCAGAGCAACTTGACTGGTGCTCTATCACATAAATCAAAATATTTCTTGTCTTATGACCTCCTGTAACTCCTACCTTACCTTGTAGGATTTCTGGGGTTAGAAGGGACACTTGTTTCTTAACTGAGGAAATCCAAGGTCAGAAACCATATGTGAAAGCTTGGAATAGATGGCATTAGGGTGATCTTTTGTTTTCTCCATTTTCATTTTCCTGGAAACCAATGCCACAATGCTTAAAGAAGTAGGAATGTATAAGCATAGAATAGAATAGAATAGAATAGAATAGAATAGAATAGAATAGAATACTTTATTGGCCAAGTGTGATTGGACACACAAGGAATTTGTCTTGGTGCATATGCTCTCAGTGTACATACATAAGAGCGTATGCACCAAGACAAATTCCTTGTGTGTCCAATCACACTTGGCCAATAAAGAATTCTTTTCTATTCTATTCTATTCTATTCTATTCTATTCTATTCTATTCTATTCTATTCTATTCTATTCTATTCTATTCTATTCTATTCTTATACATTCCTGCTTCCTTAAGAGAGAGGAGGTGTCACAGTCTTATCACAACAGCCATTCACCCAAGCATCTGGGAGCATTAAAAACTAAGTGATTGCTTATCCATAATTTGTGATAGTCCCTTGCTAAGAAAGATATTAAGAAGTATTTTTTTTTCATTCAATGCCAAGCTTCTGACCAGCCAGACATCTTGGTTGCTGTCGGTCTGTCCTCCCACCCCTTCACTTTATTCCTTTGGATATAATTTCTTTGGACTTTATAACTGACCTATGATGCCAAAGGCCTGGATGTCATTCTGGTAGCACTTAATCTCTTTTCCAAGATTGATTGCCCAGCCCAAGGATGAAGCCAGACACCACTTGCGACAGCAACTGATTGATTGATTTACCTTTTAACTGATCATGAGCACCTTTATCTTATCTAGATTAAATATCAATTTGTTTGCTTTTATGCAGGGCATGATTGATTCCAGGCAGGTTTTTAGGGTTTGGAAATCTTCCTTGGATTTCATCCCATGATAATTTTAATCACAAGGGGGTACACTGTGTATTATCTTGATTTTAAGTTTACCCATTGGGGAAAAAAAGGCAAATCTAATATACCAAATTCTCAAGGCTAAGTCTACTATATATTTAATAGACCTGCTGTATAGATTGCTTAATCACTACAATTATTAGAAATGTCAACTATGAAGTCTCCAGAATTGCTTGATTACTCAAGAAAGCAAGGGTAGTCTCTCTCTTTTCATCTATTTTATTAAATATGCAGACAAATGATCTGGAGTTCTAGGAATAAATATTAAAGTACAAGAACAACAATGTAGTATTAAATTTACAAAATGCAATGATTCTAGATGATAAAAACCTGATCAATCCACAATGCAACAGTATCAGTAAAGGAAAATATTTGTAGCTCAGGGTTGAAATGAGGGGCCCTTGGTGCTGGGCTTGGTTATTTTCTTGCAGATGTTTCGTTACCCAAACTAGGTCCCATCATCAGTAGCACTAGTTTGGGTAATCAAACCTCTGCAAGAAAACAACCAAGCTCAGACAGCATCAAGTACACTTAAAATGCAACAGCAATGCAAGTTCCAAATGTTGGTCAAATATATTCATTTTTCCTTACTGCATATAGCAGAACTTTGAATGGATGGTTGTAGCATCCGTCTTGGCTTTTTTAACTCTCCTGCTCCTGCACAAACTCATCCTATGTTACAGGATGTAGGATCATCTTCTTTTAGGACCCATGTTGGTACTGAGTAGATTGTAGTAGTACAATAGGCTATATTAATACACCACAATCCCTAAAACCTTCTAATTTTGGCATAAACTCCCAAGTTTTATGTCACATGAAGTTTCTTTTTTAATGTCATAGTATGGCACAATTAATTCTATAGAGCCCTCTGAATCAATTTATGACACCTGAAGAAAACTGTTGTTAACTGCATAATTCTTTATTTTGTTCTAGAGCTGTGAGTGACAGAAAAGAATGAAGAATGCGACTTCCGCTTGGCGCCACCTTTCTCGCTGGGTGCTAATTTATGGCACTCCGCACTGGATATGGTAAAAGTCGGTGTAAACAGCTACGAACAGCTGTTCCCGACTTAATTTTCCCTCTCTGGTTGAAAGAGCAGGGGAAAGAGCAGGGGGGGGAGAGTGGTAGATTCCCCTAGGGGCTTTGTTTTTGTTATGCAAAGTCCCGAAAGGTTGAATCCCATTGAATTCCTCCTTATCTCCAGTATTCAGCGCGTCTCCTGCAAAAGTAGGAAAAGAGGAAGGTGTCCATTTCTGCTAACAATTGATTTTTTTCTTGTGGATCTCTATAAGCAGGCAGAAGAAGCATGAGTGAAAATTACTGGTTTGCAAGTATTTTTGATTTTCTGACTTCCTCCTTTTTTAAAGAGAGAAAAAAATTTTTTCCCTTCTTTTAAAATGGCGTTTCAGAGTAACTGAAAGTAGACCAATAGCCTTGCTGCGAAATCGAAACTGAATGGAGATTTTATCTTATTGTGTTGGACTGTGGATTGTTGGATTATATTACGTTGTTTAAGTATTTCATAAGGTGATTTTCAGCAAGAACTTTGCCATGAAGGTTCTTTCAGAAGAATAGATTCGTGACTTTACACAGGATTACACAGAAAGAATGTATTTAATTATTCAAAAATACGAACTGATAAAAAATGGGGACTTTTTGGATCAAGGCTTGGAGGAAATTAACCAGTGTGATCAGGACTTGGAAAAAGGAATGGAGGAGATACAAACAAAAGTGGATAAATGAAGCATGAATAAACAAGTTGTCAGAATTTGTGCTACAGGAGGCTGTCTCCTGAACTGAAAATATTTATAGACTTTTCAAGAGTTCTTTTTTGGGACTGATGGAATATACGGTAGTAATTTGTGGATTTTTGGACATAAGGAACTATTGGGAAATATTGTGACTGACTTTTCAAAAGGAGTAATGAAGGAAAGACAGAGATTAATGCATCAAAAAAAATGGCAAGAGACAAAAGTATTATCCTTGAAACAAGGTTGTTTTGAATTATTAACAGACAAAAATATTAGTGTCCCTGAAAGACAATATGTGAGGAAGATCTGGAAGAAATGGGTTGATTATATGTTTTATATCTATCATAAAAGACTAGGTATTTGGATTTATACTGGATTTTGACGAGGAAGGACTAAATTTGAATAGATATTGTAATTTTCGGTATTGAAATTTCATAATGTGTTGTACTGTATTTTAAATAGAATATTCTTGAAAGATTTTATGTAAGAAAGACCTGGGGAAAAAATTATATGGTTATATAAGCTATAAGGGAGATATTCTTTGAATTGGATTGGATTTTCATGCTTTAGCTGGTTTTAAATACTTTAGGATTAATTTGTTCTATTGATTTATATATTTTATTACTGTTAATTGTTAATTATTATTTTTTTCTAAAGGATTTTGGTTATGTTAGGAGGAAGTCAGAGCTAGAGAGGGAAAATTGGTATAATAGTTTTGGGGAAAAATTTTCTTAGCATATGTTTGTTTTATTTTTAACTATACCTTGTGCTTCTCCCGGGAAGTCAGGGGGGAGGGATCAGTGAAGGGAGGGGGGTTGGGGGGAAAGGGGGGAAATTTTTTTTTGTAAAACTTTTTGAATAATAATAAAAAAAAGAATGAAGAATGCTGCGTGATACTAAACAATATTAAAAACAATCAAATAAGTGAATGCAAAAAAGCATTGGCAATAGACAATGTAGACTACAGCTTTGGGCAAATAAATTTAAAATATAGTTTTCTCGGCAGCTTGGATTCTCTTACAAAAGCAATTAAAATATATTCTGATGGGATCTTTTCAGTAGGAATTTTTGCTTCAGTAAAAATATTTTTCATTTTTATAATGTTTATCCTCCAGCTCTCCTTGTACTTCCAAATCCATGTTGTATTTTGTATAGCTTCAACCAAGCTGTCAACGTAATTGTTAATTAGTATCTTATTTTCTTAATAAAATAATGCACAGTAGCATAATATGTCTTCCTTGTCCTGGATAACCATTGTCTTGCTTGCTATTCAAATATGGCTATACGGAAACATGAATAGTTATCTTCACATATTCTTTTAATGATTGAGGAATTGTGCTGGCTGAATTACAAAACCTGAATAATTCAGAAAAATACTATCCTCAGCAGCTTTTTCAGCTTTGAGCATTGTGATAATCCAACTTTAATTCGATGTACAGAATAATGGCATGGTTTCTCTTCAGCTTGCCCTTTAAACTGGTTCTAGTCAAAATTATCTCCAGAAATTTTAAATCATTACACATAGGTAGTTTCTAAACCCAAAACTGGGATAAGGCTTATTTCTTTAACTTCACAGGTTTGTTGCATCATAAATGTTTGAACTGTGCCCTCACAAATCAGAAATGTTTTCTAATTTGCTCCCCCTGTCTAAATTGTACTTCTAGTTTGACTCAATGTTTATATAACTTAAAGGCTATGATTAAGCTATAGTGTCAAAAAAAAAACACCCATCTATAGGTGACAAATCCCATCTATAGTTAAAACGATCTGCTTAATGTTCTGATTCCAGAACATGAGTGTCAAATTCGATCATGTCACGTTATGTATCATGATGTTTTTTGCCTTTGTAGCACTGGTGGGTTTCAAAATTTTTACTATCAGTTCTTTGGGTGTGGCTTTGTGGACGTGGCTTTGTGGGCATGGCGGGATAAGGATACTGTAAAATCTCCATTCCCACCCCACTCCAGGGGGAGGATACTGTAAAATCTCCATTCCCTCCCCAATCCAGGGGAAGGATACTGCAAAATCCCCATTCCCTCCCAATCAGCTGGGCCTCAGAAGGCAGAGAATAGATGGGGGCGGGGCCGGTCAGAATTTTAACTACCGGTTCTCTGAACTACTCAAAATTTCCACTACTGGTTCTTCAGAACTGATCAGAACCTGCTGAAACCCACCTCTGATTTGCAGAGCTGGGATGGGCATGGCCTGCAAATAATGCATCCGGCCAGTGGGCCGCCAGTTTGACACCCCTGTTCTAGAAGAAACCGCAGTATATGTAGAATATTGGAAAAAATGTTCTTTTCTGAAAAAAAGCAGAGTGGCTTCAATAAGTTAGCACCAAAGAAAAAAATTATATTAAAAGATGACCTTTATATATTATGATTAACAAATATGAATTGTGTGTCTTCGTGTTTGTTTTGCTGATTATTGTAATAATAGATATAGCAAAGGATATCTACATAAGAATGTTACCACAGTCAAACAAGAGGGGATTGCATACAAAGAGCTTCTTTTTGTGGAAAAGGATAAATTACAACTGAAATCTTTGAATATATTGAAACAAAAAGGGAAAAATTATACATGGTTTCAGTATGGACAATTGCAATCAATATGGAGTATGGATCCAGAAAAGTGGTATTGTGTTAACTGAGGAAAATTTGGTAAAACAAATTAGAGATCAAGGCCAAATGCATATTAAAAGGTTATACAATGCTTTGATAGAAATAGATTCAGAAACGGAATTAGTTAAAGATTGTATGATAAAATGGGCCAAAATATTCAACAACCTATAATGTTGGAAACATGGGAGAAAATTTGGGTTAGGAATGTTAAATTTACTCAAGCACAAAATTTAAGAGAAATTTTTTATAAAATGTTTTAGAGATGGCATTTAGATCCTAAGAAGTTGGCATGTATGTATCTGAATATGCACCCTAAATGTTGGAGATGTGATTGTGAAGATGCTACTTATTATCATATATGGTGGACTTGTAAAAAAATCAAACCGTTTTGGATTAAAATATGGTGGATTATGCAGAATATTTTGAAAAAGAAGATAAAGTTTACGCCACAACTGTTTTTATTAGGTATAATCATGGATTGTACAGTAATACAGACTAAATTAATACTGAACTTAATATCAGTAGCGAGACTTTTGGTGGCGCAATATTGGAAGAGCAACCAATAGATTTAAACTTAATGTTAACCGCTTTAATCTAGATTGCAGAAAATATGACTTCTGTAACAGAATCATCAGTGCTTGGAACACTTTACCTGACTCTGTGGTCTCTTTCCATATTCCCAAAAGCTTTAACCAAAAACTTTTCAAGAATTGTATTTTCTTTCAAATACTTTCAAAAACTTTCAAGAATTGTATCTATTGTAATGTCCTTCTTGTTAAAGACTACTTCAGCTTTAATTGCAATAATACAAGAGCAACCAATAGATTTAAACTTAATGTTAACCGCTTTAATCTAGATTGCAGAAAATATGACTTCTGTAACAGAATCATCAGTGCTTGGAACACTTTACCTGACTCTGTGGTCTCTTTCCATATTCCCAAAAGCTTTAACCAAAAACTTTTCAAGAATTGTATTTTCTTTCAAATACTTTCAAAAACTTTCAAGAATTGTATCTATTGTAATGTCCTTCCTGTTAAAGACTACTTCAGCTTTAATTGCAATAATACAAGAGCAACCAATAGATTTAAACTTAATGTTAACCGCTTTAATCTAGATTGCAGAAAATATGACTTCTGTAACAGAATCATCAGTGCTTGGAACACTTTACCTGACTCTGTGGTCTCTTTCCATATTCCCAAAAGCTTTAACCAAAAACTTTTCAAGAATTGTATTTTCTTTCAAATACTTTCAAAAACTTTCAAGAATTGTATTTTCTTTCAAATACTTTCAAAAACTTTCAAGAATTGTATCTATTGTAATGTCCTTCCTGTTAAAGACTACTCACAAGAACGATATATAGTAGAATGGAGTACTGGGATTGATTATATTCAAAATAAGTATCAGACCAAAAAGTGTCAAATAGCTTATGAGTGATGGTAGGGAACATATTGTATTTGTGTATTTGCTTAAAAGGGGAATGGGGGGTTAAGGGATCAATGGGGGAGAAGGGATTATGGGATATGGTTTTTGTTGTATTTTAGCGTATGTCTGTTAGATGTTATATCCTATATTTTGTTCTGGGAAGTCTCTGGGGGAGGGGGGGAAGTGGGAGGGGGAGAGGGGAGGAAGGGGTGAGGGGGAAGGGGGAAGTTTTTTTAAAAAAACTTGTTTGTTGTAAAACTTTTTCAATAAAAAAAAAGAATGTTACCACAATCATAACCCTTTGCATGCTATGTCTTTCATTGGGCAACATTATGGAGAGAGGTATATGCTGTCAAGTTCAAAGTGTGATTTTGCTGTTTCAGCCATTGCCGCTTTTCAGCTTGCCACAATATCAGGTGAGAGGAAGAACCACTTGTGGAATGCCAGTTCCAGGCGGCAACAAGAAATTGTCCCATGGGAACCAAGGTCATCTAACCAGATGTTCGGCAAAGACTTGGACAGTTTTCAATAATACCTAGACATCTAATTGGACAATGTGACCTGCACTAATGGGGAGGGAGGGAAGAGGAAGATTCTATTCTTTAATTATATGAAAACTGTGGGAATTAGATAGAGTTGGTTTTGCTTTCAATCTGTGCTGATATGATGTACTCAATAAAGTTTTGCATTCAGAGATTGGAACGTCTTGACAGTGCATGCTTATGTTGGGTTTGTCAGTTGGAACCTTGAAATATGCTTTTCAATGTCTCATCATTTCTTCCGTGAAATCTCTCTTGGTTATTAAAGAAGGAACCTGAAAAATCAACTCAGAGCCATCAAATCAATCTTGTTACTTTGTCCAACCTATGATGTTTAAGACAAAGTTATCTATGAGACTACAGGTAATCCTGATTTACAACCTTTTATTTAGTGATCAGGCAAAGTTACAACAGACCTGAAAAAAGTGACTTATGAACATTTTTCACACTGTTGCAGCATCCCCATGGTCATGTGATCATAATTCAGATGCTTGGACACTGACTCATATTTATGACGGTTTCAGGGGTCATGTAATCACCTATGCTTTGCTGGCTGGGGAATTCTGGGAGTTGAAGTCCACCAGACTTAAAGTTGCCAAGGTTGGAAACCCCTGACCTATGCAACTTTCTGGCAAGCAAAGTCCATGGGGAAGCCAGATTTACTTAACAACGGTGTTACTAACTTAACAACGGTGCTAATTCACTTAACAACTGTGGCAAGAAAGGTTGTAAAATGGAGCAAAACTCACTTAACAGAAGTCTCGTTTAACAACATAAATTTTGGAATGGAAAATGTGGATTGATTATATTTAAAATAAGTATCAGATAAAAAATAAAATTTGAACCATTGTAGCATCATGAATCTGAAAATGCACATTTTAGACAAACCAACTTTATCTAGAGATGCCAGTTTTGAAAGAAAGAAAAAACATATTGAGAAAATTGGTTCAAAAAGAAGCACTTAAATGTTCTTTTACTACTAGCTGTAATTTTTTATGGGGCAAAGAAGTAGGATGGAATGCACACTAACGAGATTGTTAGGGAATAATCTGAGCTGTTTATTCCTGAATTTTCCCTCTTGTATCATTAAGGAGACTTAATTTAGCTCCTGCCCGCTTAAAGATAATCTTACAGAAATGAAGTTGGCACAGGTGGACTTTTGAGAACATATAGTCAAATGACTTCTCTCCTCAAATGCCAGTCATGATGGATATAGCTTGACTTAAAACATCATGTATAATTATCTCAAAGGTGCTTTTTCAAGGGGCAACTGGACTTTTTGGTTTTTCTTTGAAGACGTTTTGCTACCCATCCAAGGAGCTTTTTCAGGGGTGACTGGATGGTGGGGAATGGAAGGATTTATACTTCTTGCAGACAGCTTGTCATTTGCATTCTTTTAGTGTGTTGTTAAGGCCACCTGGAGATTTATCTATGTTGTCAGGGTCACCTGAGTACTGCAAATGGGTGTGGAGCCTTCCTGGAACTGTTGAAAGGACTGTGTTGTAGATTGGAGATAGATGATGTCATATTCCTTGCCCTCTATTAAACAACCACTTCATAATTGAATGGCACAATATAGGTGAACAAACTTATCAGGACTAGATTCAGCAGTCCATCTGCATTTAAAAGAAAAAGGCCACACTTTTGAAGTCAGCAAAGTTTACATTTTGGACAGAGAGAACTGCTGAATTGAAAGAGGAGTCAAAGAGACCATCTATATCAAAGTTGAACAGCCTGCTCTCAACAGAGGGGGAGGGATATGACATACTCTCTCTCCAGTCTACATTTCAACCATTCCAAAAAGCTCTTGCACTACTCAGGTGACCCTGATGACACAGATAAACCTCCAAGTGCTTCAACAACTCTCTGACCAGCTGTCTGCAAGGAATATAAATCCTTCCATTCCCCATCATCCAGTCAGAGCTGAGGAAGCTTCTTGGATGAGAAGTGAAATGTCTTTAAAGAAAAAGGCCACACTTTTGAAGTCAGCAAAGTTTACATTTTGGACAGAGAGAACTGCTGAATTGAAAGAGGAGTCAAAGAGACCATCTATATCAAAGTTGAACAGCCTGCTCTCAACAGAGGGGGAGGGATATGACATACTCTCTCTCCAGTCTACATTTCAACCATTCCAAAAAGCTCTTGCACTACTCAGGTGACCCTGATGACACAGATAAACCTCCAAGTGCTTCAACAACTCTCTGACCAGCTGTCTGCAAGGAATATAAATCCTTCCATTCCCCATCATCCAGTCAGAGCTGAGGAAGCTTCTTGGATGAGAAGTGAAATGTCTTTAAAGAAAAAGGCCACACTTTTGAAGTCAGCAAAGTTTACATTTTGGACAGAGAGAACTGCTGAATTGAAAGAGGAGTCAAAGAGACCATCTATATCAAAGTTGAACAGCCTGCTCTCAACAGAGGGGAGGATATGACATACTCTCTCCAGTCTACATTTCAACCATTCCAAAAAGCTCTTGCACTACTCAGGTGACCCTGATGACACAGATAAACCTCCAAGTGCTTCAACAACTCTCTGACCAGCTGTCTGCAAGGAATATAAATCCTTCCATTCCCCATCATCCAGTCAGAGCTGAGGAAGCTTCTTGGATGAGAAGTGAAATGTCTTTAAAGAAAAAGGCCACACTTTTGAAGTCAGCAAAGTTTACATTTTGGACAGAGAGAACTGCTGAATTGAAAGAGGAGTCAAAGAGACCATCTATATCAAAGTTGAACAGCCTGCATAAGAGCTCAAACGTGCCTACCGTTCCTGTCCTATTGTTTTCTTTTTTTCTTCATATATATATATATATATATATATATATATATATATATATCTTCATATATATATATATATATATATATATATATATATATATATATATATATATATATATATATATATATATATATATATATCTTCATATATATGTTTATATACTATATAATCTTTTTGTGTGATGCTTATGTATATTGTTGTGACAAAATAAATAAATAAGGAATAAAATAAAAAAATAAAATTTGAACCATTGTAGCATCATGAATCTGAAAATGCACATTTTAGACAAACCAACTTTATCTAGAGATGCCAGTTTTGAAAGAAAGAAAAAACATATTGAGAAAATTGGTTCAAAAAGAAGCACTTAAATGTTCTTTTACTACTAGCTGTAATTTTTTATGGGGCAAAGAAGTAGGATGGAATGCACACTAACGAGATTGTTAGGGAATAATCTGAGCTGTTTATCCCTGAATTTTCCCTCTTGTATCATTAAGGAAACTTAATTTAGCTCCTGCCCGCTTAAAGATAATCTTACAGAAATGAAGTTGGCACAAGTGGACTTTTGAGAACATATAGTCGAATAACTTCTCTCCTCAAATGCCAGTCATGATGGATATAGCTTGACTTAAAACATCATGTATAATTATCTCAAAGGTGCTTTTTCAAGGGGCAACTGGACTTTTTGGTTTTTCTTTGAAGACGTTTTGCTACCCATCCAAGGAGCTTTTTCAGGGGTGACTGGATGGTGGGGAATGGAAGGATTTATACTTCTTGCAGACAGCTTGTCATTTGCATTCTTTTAGTGTGTTGTTAAGGCCACCTGGAGATTTATCTATGTTGTCAGGGTCACCTGAGTACTGCAAATGGGTGTGGAGCCTTCCTGGAACTGTTGAAAGGACTGTGTTGTAGATTGGAGATAGATGATGTCATATTCCTTGCCCTCTATTAAACAACCACTTTATAATTGAATGGCACAATATAGGTGAACAAACTTATCAGGACTAGATTCAGCAGTCCATCTGCATTTAAAAGAAAAAGGCCACACTTTTGAAGTCAGCAAAGTTTACATTTTGGACAGAGAGAACTGCTGAATTGAAAGAGGAGTCAAAGAGACCATCTATATCAAAGTTGAACAGCCTGCTCTCAACAGAGGGGGAGGGATATGACATACTCTCTCTCCAGTCTACATTTCAACCATTCCAAAAAGCTCTTGCACTACTCAGGTGACCCTGATGACACAGATAAACCTCAAGGTGACCTTAACGACTCACTAAAAGAATGCAAATGACAAGCTGTCTGTAAGGAGTATAAATCCTTCCATTCCCCACCATCCAGTCAGAGCTGAAGAAGCTTCTTGTATGAGAAGCAAAACATCTTCAAAGAAAATCCAGAAATTCCAGTTGCCTCTTGAATAAGCACCTTTGGGAAACCATGACCTAGATGACTGAGAATCTCCATAGACATCACATATAATTGTGCTTTTAGAATAGAATAGAATAGAATTTTTTATGGCCAAGTGTGATTGGACACATAAGGAATTTTCTTGGTGCATATGTAAAGTGACCAGATTTCAGCCATGGCAAAGCGGGACACCATTGACGGGGGGAGGGGGGGCAGGGGGCGCATGCATGCTGAGTCTTGCCACCTGCCTGGAGGAGAAGGAGCGGCTGCTGCTTCTCCGCTCTTCCAGGCAGGCAAGGCTCTCCTCGGCTCTCCTCTCCGCTCTTCTCTTCCTCTCGGGTGAATTCAAGCGGCGTCTCTCCTCCCTCTCGCGCTCCCTTCTCCGCCACTTCCCCTTCTCCGCCTCCTCCTCTTGCGTTGCCACCTCCCATTTTCAGAATGGGAGTGAAACAAAAAAAAAATTGGGACTTTTTGTAATTGCAGCGGGACGTGGGACAAATTATTAAAAAGCGGGACTGTCCCGCCAAAAGCGGGACATCTGGTCACTATATGCATATGCTCTCAGTGTACATAAAAAAAAAGATACGTTCATCAAGGTACAAGGTTTTTCACTCTGCATAGCCCCAATTCACTTATCCAAGGCAGATAGGCCACTTTTGAACAAAGCAGAAGCTATTAATCATTTATCACTTTTATTTGCTAAGATTGTTTAGATGGAAAATGGATTCTTTTGATTATTCTTAGAATTTTAAAAGATGTAAAAAGTTGGTACTTTACTGTATTCCAACTTTTCACTGACCATTAACTTTTAAAATGATCAAGCCTGGAAGCCACCGGGGTGGGGGAATGTCCATGTTGAAATGCAGGATAGAAAAAAAAGTTCATATCTTTATTTCTGGAGCTGTTAGGTTGCTAGCTTTCCCTAGATTGTAAATGATGTTGTAATTCAAAGGCTAGACTAATCATTGTGACAGTATAAAAATAATGCAGGATTCCTTAAAAGCATTGTACTACTTTAATAGGATACCAATATAACCAGTGAAAAACAGGCTTTATATTATAATAGCTTTACAGGGAAAATATATTATATGGTCTGCAAGCCATAAAGATGTTATGCTTCTAACAGCCCTCTTGTAATAGCTGTGTGCTACTGTATCTTCCCACTATATTAAATAATAATCTGCAATGCCAAGCCATAAGATGGAGGATAATTGGATAATACTAACAGCATTATAAACAATCCTGTGAAAGTTTCTTCTGTACCAAACCAAAATGAAAAAACAAAACAAAACAAAAAACAAAAAAAAGTGGGGTGGGGGAAAAGGAACTTTATACAGCAAGGAGTCACAGTGTTTTCTGCTCTAATCAGCTGCTTGGTTTCTATGCCAGCCTTAGGAACAAGAACAACTTTTTAGGTATACAATTTGAGATGAACATCCTTGGAATGGTGTGGGAGTAGGAATGGATTTCCAGAGAAAAAAATTGCAGACTACAGGAACCAGGAGCAATACTCAGGTGACCCTGAGGACACAGATAAACCTCCAAGCGCTTCAACGACCCTCTGAAAGGATGCAACTGACCAGCTGTCTGCAAGGAATATAAATCCTTCCATTCCCCACTATCCTGTGAGAGCTGAACAAGCTTCTTGGATGAGAAGTGAAACGTCTTCAAAGAAAAATTAAGAAAGTCCAATTGCCTCCTGAAAAAGTACCTTTGGGACAACCATGACCTGGATGACTGAGAATTTCTACAGATTTTAGGAACAAGAAGACTGTATCCATGACCCTACAAAGTGGGACAGGTTATAATATCCCTTTTATTGCACATTTGAAAATAAGTAGATCATCTACCATTGATTTTAATCCTGATTGATTGATTGATTGATTGATTGATTGATTGATTGATAACATTTAATACGGGCCCATCTTTCAACCAATTCTGGAACGGCCCCCAATAAAAAATTAAAAGTCCTATAAAAATCATTTTCAAATCAATAAAACAGAACCAGCTAAAACATTTTAAAAAAAAGAAAAGAAAAGAAAAATCTGGCAGTAATCATCATCAAATCTCTTTCCCTAATGGGAGAGACATTGAAGATATTATATCTTCAGAGAAAGATTTTCACGATGGTCTTCTTTAAAATCCCCTTAAAAAGTAGTTAGTAGTAAAAATGCCCAGACTTTTGGTACCAGAATCTTTCTGTCAGAAGTCGGGACAGCCCACTTTAATGTATTTTAATTTATTATTAATTATTATTATTTACCACATTAAAAAAAACCTATAGTAGTGCTTTCTATCTATTTACATAGAGTTGAACTGCTTTATTAACCAGGGATGATATCAGCTTGAACAAGACTCTTGTCTGCCTCTTGTTCAGGAATGCCGGACCAATAAAGTGGTGGGTAAGACTCTGGTACCAGGTTGCTTAGGAATGTTTTTGGTAAAGAGGAATGTTAATGATGAGGTAAAAAATCTTAGCCTACCTTATAACCATTAGCTGAGTTGTCTTACTGTGACTATTGTGATGTTGCTCTTAGTGATTGGTTTATAACGATGTGTGCTCCCATGGCAATGTCATGGCGATGTCTGCTTTTCAAAATGGAATAATAGGGGGTCTACTCCAAGCTGGAAAGTGCCCATTTGGACCTTGCCTCTGGGCAACTCTTTTATTTGCAAATAAATGTTCTATTTTTTTTCTTCCAGGTATTTGGTGTGATTCATTGGGCTTGAAAACCAGTAAAAGAACCAGAGCATTTTGAGACAACATTTCCAGAACAGAGAAAAGAATGAAATACTGGAATAAACTGATATACTGTAAATAGTATAGGAGAAAGAGAAAAAGCTCTTTCCCCTCCCTGTCCCCCCCAACTCCCTCTCCCTATCTCTCTCTCTGTGTTTATATATTACTCAGGCCCTTTAAAGATATAGAATTTTTTTTAAAAAAAATGTGAGGTTTATTAAAGTTTAAATAAATAGACTGTTAAGGTTTTTATATTTGTCGTTTGCCTAGAGCTGTTTGGTAGTGAGCATCATATGCACTTGAAAAATAAATGCCAACAGATTTAGGGAAGGAACCTTCTGATGCTCATTTATAAATCCTGGGAAACTTTACAGCGGTTTTAAAGCAAGAAAGAACAAAATTACAGTATTAGTCCTTGCAAGCTAAGAGAGAGAGAAAAAGCTTTGCAGTACTGTGGGCAGAGGAAGGAAAAGAAGGGGAGCAAGCTTCATCTGCCCTTGGTAGAAACTGAACGGTGCTCTTAAGAATATTGGCCCCCAACCTTTTGGGCAGCAGGGACCTGTTCTGTGGAGAGAGGTTTCTCCGGAAGACTCGAGGGGGAGTGCTACCTGCATCCTGCAGATGGGGCTTTGCTTGCATGGCCCAGTTTCTGGCATGCCTTGGCCCGGTGCCGGTTCATGAAACAGGGCTTGGGGCAGTGGTGGAATTCAACATTTTTACTACTGTTTCTGTGGGCGTGGCTTGGTGGGTGTGGCTTGGTGGGTATGGCAGGGGAAGGATACTGCAAAATCTCCATTCCCACCCTACTCCTGGGAGAAGGATATTGCAAAATCTCCATTCCCACCCCACTCTGGGGCCAGCCAGAGGTGGTATTTGCCGGTTCTCTGAACTACTCAAAATTTCCACTACCGGTTATCCAGAACACGTGAGAACCTGCTGGATTTCACCCCTGGGCTGGGGACTCCTGCACTAGAAGATAAAAAGGATGAATGGAGTATTCTAGGACCTAGGAGCGTTCATTGACTTAATCAATAGCAAGACCATAAAACAAATAGCAACTGCCAATCAGCAGAGAATATAATCATTTAGCAACTGAGGACAAAACAGCTGCACAGGGCAGGGACCAAGAGGTAGCACAGGTACTGGAGACAATTGTAGGTGGTCCTAGAATGGAACAAAATAAACCCTTTGCTTTGATGGATTTAAGAGGGATTGGATTGGGAACTTGAAGAACCAAAGCTGGAAAACCCAGGCCGGAGGTATATTTGGAAAGGGCTGATGTGGAAGGGTGATAGTGTCATTCATTCCTGCATTCAGGAATGTTGAGTGGCTTGTAATGGGCCAAGAAGAAAGTCTGGATATGCTCTTGTCTACCTAAATATTCGAGGAACTTGTGATTCTTTTTCCTTCATATGCTAAAGCATAAAGCAAATTTTGACAACAGAAGGATTTCTACAAGGGTAGTAGGATTATTTCAAAGTGGGACTTTCCAATTGGCCAACTGATATCATGATGACTTCATGATACTTCATGATTTATTTATTTATTTATTTAGTTAATCATATATAAGATAACAGGTAAAAGTATAAACATAATTTGGATACATGAAAAGAGTAAGTAAAAAGGGAATATTAGGACAGGGACGGTAGGCACGCAGGTGCACTTATGCACGCCCCTTGCAGACCTCTTAGGAATGGGGTGAGGTCAACAGTAGATAGTTTAAGCTTAAAGTTTTTGGGGCTTGGGGAAGAAACTACAGAGTAAGGTAGAGTATTCCAGGCATTGACCACTCTGTTACTGAAGTCATATTTTTTGCAATCAAGTTTGGAGCAGTTTACCTTGAGTTTGTATCTATTATTTGCTCGTGTATTGTTGTGGTTGAAGTTGAAGTACTCATTGACAGGTAGGACATTGTGGTAGATAATTTTATGTACTATGCTTAGGTCAGATTGAAGTCTGTGTAGTTCTAAATTGTCTAAGCCCAAAATTTGGTGTCTGGTGATTGTTTTGGTTCTTGTTTAGCACAAGGCTGACTGATCAGGGAGGTAGATCCTTGAACTAAACTTTTAATTAACTACATCTGAGCATATTTTGCATACGTACAGATGATCTAGCAAAGAGAAGGAAGATGGACTAACCATGGCTGGGCCCAGAAGAACAGAATATCTTTATCTGACTCTGCTGCATCTCATCTGCAAGGCATATCTTACTGATTCTGCCAACAAGTGGAAAGCTTAGTTTAAAGCTGGATGATTGTATGAAAGTGAAGTTGCTTTAGCAATGTGAACTGTGCAGTGATGCAATATATATCTATATCTATATAAAATTGCAGAGCCTGGAGGAAAAATCATGCCATATTTGATAAGCAATTTCAATACATTATACACTGAGAATTCAGCAATTGCTTCTGGAAGCATGAAGATAGAGAAAATCCTTTTTTTAAAAAATGGATGCCAATGTTCAAAGAAAGAATCTTCCAGAATAAAGAATTTTCTTTATTCTGGAAAGTTAATATTCCAGAATACTAATACTCTCTTTATACAGATTGGAATATAATATAATAAGATGCTTTAAACGTCATTAAATTGTATGCTTTATTTTTCAGTTGTGAATCACCTGGACTTTTGATACAAGATAAATATCTATGGAAATTTAAGAATTAATGAACGGATGAATGAATGAATGAATGAATGAATGAATGAATGAATGAATGAATGAATGAATATATGAAATCTATGATATTTCCTTCCTGAAACTGGGACCAAGTTACATTTTTGGATCAAAAATGCAGGCACAAAAAGAACTTTTATATGCTGTGTCTGCAGAAAAATATTGTGTACATTAAATTTTTCAAGAATAGCTTTGTTGATAATAGTTTGTTAACATACTTTGTTGGTATGATATGTAAGTTCTTGGTACCATTTTTCTGCATTTTTAGAAATTTATTTACAAGAAAAAAAGGAACCCTAGGGGCAAAATTATATACAATAGATTGTATACAGTTTATAATGAAGGCATAACAATATATGGGCCAGTTAACATTCTTATGAGTAAACATGGAATATTTTGACTTCTAAGAAGTGGAGCACAATTGTACTAAAGGTGTTTTTTCAAGAGGCAACTGGGCTTTCTTGTTTTGTTTTATTTTTTGAAGAAGATTTCTTGTTTTTCTTCAGAAGACCCTTCTAGGATGAGAAGTGAAACGTTTTCATAGAAAAACAAGAAAGTCTATTTGCCTCTTGAAAAAGCACCTTTGGGACAACCATGACCTGGATGACTGAGAATCTCCATAGTCACAATTGAACTACTTTTGACACAATAGATCTTAGCTTGCACTGGCAGCAAAATAATCCTTCCTGGCATTTCAAGGAAAAGTAACTCGCATTGTTTGTTTTTGTATACCACAGTCCTGTTTCCCCCATTATTATTATGTATTGCTGAAGGATTTCTGCCCTTAATGTCCTACACTAATTTGCTTTGAAATAGCCCCGTTGTTCAGCTATTGAAAAACCTACACAACTGGCTGGTTAAGGATAGAGAAGAAAAACATAATTAGCCTATACTATGTTATCAACAACTCAAAACATAACTTGGCAGGTGCAGTATGAAAAATAGCAGGTTGCATGCTGCCCAGCTGTGATTGCTTTGACATCCATGAATATAAATTTACCTACACGTACATTAGAAGGAAGATCTATCTCTTACACCAGTTGACTCAGATTGGGGGAAAATGGAACGAATTCTCAAGATTGACAAAAAAAGCAACCTACATCAACCACATTATCAAATGCAGAAATAAGGTTCTACAAGGGACTATATGCATATGTAATGTTATACCAAAGATAGAGCAATAGAAGAGTTGTTATTTCTGATGGTGTCATTAATGCACAAATCAATTATATAAAAGTCTTAGATTTTCTCTATTTTCTGCATAGTATGAAACACATGTTGTACATGGTAAGTAAAATGTGAGTTAACGGTCTTTCAAAGATCCAGAAGTTATTTTAATAAGTATTTACTCAAGCAGTACTCTGGGATGGTTTGGTCAAATTTAATGGGGCATCTACATTGGATATCATATCATTATTCCCCTGTATTTTCTCATTCTTTTTTCAGACTGCTATAAAGTGCAACCCATGATCAAAAGTGCTACAGATACACCATGAAAAGGACTATGGATGATAGGTTTGTCACACTTATGACCATTGCAGCATCCCCATGTTCATGTGATCAAAATCCAGACACTTGGCAACTGACTCACATTGATGGCAGTTTTAGTGTCCTGGGATCACATTTTACAACTTTGTTACAAGCTGTCGTGTCCCACTCCTCCACTGACGGCCGGGTCAGGGAAATCCGAATCAGGCGTGCCTCTGCAGCTCTGCCAAAGTCCTAGCAAAGTCCTCAAGGCAGGCAGGAGACCAGAAAGTGACTTCAGCAAGGTATGTTCGACTTTGCCTGACTCAGAGACTGCCAGAAAGCAGATCCTTTATATAGGCCATGGGGTGTGGCTCCATGACTCAGCACTTATCCAGGCCTGCCCCTCCCTTCCTTCTGACGCCGCCGCCTATCAATTCTTCTGAAGCGAGGGTCACTCCAGTCGGCAGCTGTTGGTAATTGACCTCTCTCAGGCTCACATGCTGTGGGGGAGGGGGAGGGGTCTAGTTGCTCCGTTTGCCTGGGCATGGAGCCAGGGCTGGGGCCGGGAGGTGCTCCCTCCTCCTCAGCCTGTCTGGGCATGGAGCCAGGGCTGGGGCCGGGAGGTGCTCCCTCCTCCGCAGCCTGTCTGGGCATGGAGCCAGGGCTGGGGCCGGGAGGCATACTAGGACATTCCTCAGCGTTCGGAAACAGATAAGAAGACCCCGGCTGCGGTGAGAGCGGGCAAGACACAACACAAGCAAAGTCAATGGGGAAGTCAGATTCACTTAGTAACCCTTATTACTAACTTGGCAATTGCAGTGATTTACATTGTGGCAAGAAATTTCATAAAATGGGGTGCGAAATTCATTTTAAAATGTTTCGTTTAACAACAGAAATTTCTGGGTTCAATTGTGGTTGTAAGTCGAGGACTACCTGTATGTGAGTGTGACTCACTATTTTACTTTATATATGAAATATCTGTCAATGTATTGCATGGGATAAAAGCAGCATGCTTTGGGCTTGAATTGTCCCAATGCAATGGAGGGGGTATCAAAACTGCAGCATGTAGTTAAATGTATGCATATTTCAATTTAGTTTTAACTTTATAGGAGAAGTAGCTCCTGAAATTCTTCCAAATGGGAGATTGGTAGTAGCTTGCCTACGAAGCTCGCTTCCAGTAGTTGGTAGGAGTTATTACATCGCATTTTAGACTATACTCTGTTCTGCTTTATATGATTTGGCTATATATTTTGCCTCAGGTTGATGTTCTGTGTTAAGATCTCATGGAATGCCTCTTCTGTAATGTATGTGTCTAATAACATATCCACACATGAGAAAAATGTAGAACAGATGGTCAGCTATTTGTTCAATAGCTATCTATATTGTGGTATGTTGAGGGATTGTATAGGGATGATAAGTGCTAAATGCTGCCAAAGGCTTTTTTGGGGAGACTTTCTGATTTCTGAGGAACTGGGCAAGAATTTAGGCTTCTCTGGCTGGTGCTGATAAGCTGCCTGATATCAAAACACCAATTTGGATTAGTGAACGAGTACAAATCCTGAGACCGTAGTATAGACTGCATGTAGCTTTGAAAAACTGGTAGGCAAACTTTCCAGGGTTGCGATCATAGTTGTAAGTGTGCTATTATATCATTAACTGATCCAAGATTCTTTTGTGCATTTTCTACCTACTTTGCCTTGGAACACATTTGTTAGAGAGCGTGATTCCTGGCATATTGCTCAATGACCAAACTATTTATCAGCCTGAAAAAGGTACCATCCTACAGGGCTGCCTGTTTACAACTGAGAAAGCCCAGTTCCAAATCCCCACTTATAAAGTGACATCGGGCAATTATTGTAGAATATCCCAATTCACTTAAAAGAACTGTAGGACTTATATTAGGGCATATATAAGATAAAACACCACAGGATATTATTATCTTGGTAATAATCTTTTCTTTCATGTAAATAAAAAAAATACAGTGTGAAATGGTAAATAGAAGCACACTTAAGCCAGTAACAGTGGAAACAGGGCCATATCAATCGTAAAACATTAACTGCTTGAAATGCCAGATGCTACTTCTGTCTAGATACATCTCAACCATGTAAAACCTAACAGCCTCTTTCTCTCTATGCAAAAAGTGCCAGATCCCTCCCAGGCAAATAGATGTGATTTAAATTTACGTTCTAGAAAAACTTAGACAAAGATCAACTTAATGACCATTTAAAATATGCTGTCAAGAACTTAGCAGTGTGCAGCCTAGGAAAACAACCTGGGAAGACAATTTACAAACTGGGACATCCACTTTCTTTCCCATGAAATTTAAGGGGGGGAAAGAGAGATAGAAGACAGGAAGATTGATTCTACCTTCTTAAACTCTAGCAAGATTAAGATAGCAATAGCAATAGCAATACCACTTAGACTTATATACTGCTTCACAGTGCTTTACAGCCCTCTCTAAGAGGTTTACAGGTCAGCATATTGCCCCCAACTATATGGGTCCTCATTTTACCGACCTCAGAAGGATGGACGGCTGAGTCAACCCTGAGCTGGTGAAAATGGAACTACTGGCAGTCTGCAGAATTAGCCTGCAATACTGCATTCTAACCACTGTACCACCACAGCTCCAATGCGCATTGGAAATACAGCATTTCAAAGTATCTGGACATTAGGAAGAGCTTAGTTTTGGTGTTTAAGACCTTTCCATGAGTAGGCTTAGCAATATCATGGGCACTAGAGTTTTACTTGGGATCATCTTTATTAAGCTACCCTATCCATCCAAAGAATGACACTGCCAAGATTTATGTGTCATTCTACTAAAATTCTTTTAAATGTTTCATTCTGGCTCTGCCATGTTTTCTTCACAATTTAAAAGAGTTTAGGTTATTCTTAACTAACAACATACTGTGTTTCATAGAACCAGCCAATAATTGTTATGCCAAACTAACAATAATGAGGACATGCTGTATATCCAACAGAGGTTGGGAGATAATATAAAGAAGTTTAAATTTACTATTGGCTTAATTTGTTTAATTTGACTCAGTTTGAAGCTATTCTTGTTGGAATTAAATAGACAACTTTTCCCTTCAGTGTGATGAATCTTTGATCTGTTAACTCTATCCATTCAAGCAGCTTTTGGGTTTTCCTAATCAGAAAAACTATATGAACATTTCCAGATTCAGTCCTGGAAGAGCCCTACCTTCTTCCAAATAGAATAGAATAGAATAGAATAGAATAGAATAGAATAGAATAGAATAGAATAGAATAGAATAGAATTTTTATTGGCCAAGTGTGATTGAACACACAAGGAATTTGTCTTGGTCAACTTTTGTTCAGAATTTTCCTTATGTGCTCATTGCTCCTGCTTTCTGAATTGTCCCTCTGTTCTGGTTTTTTAGGTTGTCCTACTTTGACAGAAGTAAGCTCAGTTTGATCTACTTTGGTTAATATTATTATGAACTGAGTTTTGAGAATTTGAGACATGCATTTCCTCACAGTTCATTTCATATCCATTGAATTCTGCCATGGTAATGGTGGTTGAGAAATAAATGTGAGATGCAATTTTACATGTGAAGTTAGGTATTTACAATCTTTGAGAGATTATTCTATAGCATTTTTGCTTCATATGCTGTGGCCTTTACTAAATTCTTCCAAATAATCTCCTGAATTTATGGCTGTTTTCACACAACATGTTAACTCCAAGTTAACTTAACCATGACTTCCTTAGCCTAATCTTAGTTTTCACATATGCAGTGCAACAAACTAACAAGGTTAGGTGTCCATAAAGCATAGTGGTTCAGTAAGACATACAAATGTCATCTATAGGTAGGTCTCTAGTTAGGGCTACACAAGATTTATAGCACAACATTGGTTGGATTGGTAGGATTCATCCAGTCAAAACAAATACCTTAAGAAAGAATAGCCATACCATTTAGTAAATTAATAAAGAATAAAATTATTAATAAATAAATTTATTAAGTTCTGTGTACTCAAAGGAATAACAAATTAGAGAAAAATCCTCTAATCTCCATATTGGTCTTAATATGTATCCAAAATCTGCCAGGATTGGAATAGAATATAAACACTGGAAAAAATAATGTAAATGCATGAATGTATTGATATTGGAGGAATAAACTATAATCTGCTATGCTGGTCCAATACAGGTTAGCAGATGTGAACCTGCTTAGCTTGCATTCAGCAAGTTAAGCAAATTTTCAAGAACAACCTCCCCCTATGCCTGTGTGATCAGTATGTTCCACCTGCTCCAACAGATGTCAGGGAAACATGGACACTAACTTCACAATCAATACAAAAGCTACTAGTGACGTGAAGAGCTATGGATACATGCTCAGCATCATGAGACAAGATTGAAAGACCTGCACATGGATTAGTGAACAAATGAAATTATACGATATCATCAAGAGAATAAAAGAATTGAAATGGAAATTGGCTGGTCATATAGCGAGAACTGATGGCAAGTGGACTAAGGCAGTCATAATGGATCCTACTTGATAAAAACCACTTACAAAAAAGACCTAAAACAAGATGGATCTATGAAATCAACAAGTATTGCAGGCCCAATTGGCAAAAAAAAGCTCAGGACCATATTGGTTGGAAACATGCGGAAGAGGCCTTCATCCTATAGTGGATAGACAATGGCTAGAATGCATAACGATGATAAAATCCATAAATAAATAACATTTAAATTTCAAAATTTAAGGATTTCTAAAATTACTGATGTACTCTTTCTGAATGTAACCAGTTTCTTCTTGCCTATGTTGCATAACGACCATACAACTTTGTTGAATCTACCCTATTTCAACTGACTATATAAAATATAATAATAGAAAATATTATATAATATAAAAGATAATATAAAAATGTTACACAACACAATTTGCTGCCTTTTAGATGTTGATAACAATAATTCCAAGCAATTCCAGCCAGCATGGCCAATGAAGAGAAATGAAGGAGTGCTACTTCAACATACTGCTTAGGCTTCATAGAAATTCACCACTTGTGTATGCATTACATAACAGCGGTAAGAAAAACACACACCACATTTTGCTTTGCAAACATACCAGGCTGAACTGTGGGATTTGAAGCTTGAGAGCTGCTTATAAAATGTTTACTAAAAAGACAAGAAAAAGCTGTGAGAATAACATAGGACAGCAGAGAGTAAACACATAACATAAAACCTGGAGGAATTATCCAGTAGAAGTGTTGGAAAGATTAGATCCTCTCTCATAACTTTAAATGTTATGTAAGAAAATAAAAAAACACGATTTGTTGAGGTTATAATAAAACTTTTGTATTTCTACGTGGAACATTTGTTCTTCTATTGATGCATTTTGATTTCAGAGGATCCTATCCATTAGATCAGGGGTCTCCAACCTTGGTCCCTTTAAGACTTGTGGACTTCAACTCTGGGAGTTGAAAGCTGGCTGAGAAACTCTGGGAGCTGAAGTCCACAAGTCTTAAAGGGACCAAGGTTGGAGACCCCTGCATTAGATCCACAAATCATATACATATGAACATACAGAGAAAGTCCAACATAGATATCAGTGACAGGAACAAATAAATAAGATGTCAAGTAACAAAAAAACTGGAACCAGTAGACAGTTCCTTGTAGCATAGCTTTATGGTTATTGGTCTATTGCAGAGGTTTTTTTAAAAAAAACAACAACCAATATATGAATCCACAATGGATTTTAATTAAAAACAACATAAAATATTTACAGCTGTAAATTCTGGTATGTGTTAATGTGGTCACGCAATACCCAATTCTAAGTCTGTCTCTGAATTCCTGGATTTGCATGTGTTTGCTTTTCCTAGTTAATGTCACTAGGTTATAAAATAAGCAATGTGCATTGTTTTTATTTTTATTCCATTAAATATTCATGCAAATGAGGGTTATTTCTAGGTCAACAAAAACCTAAGGCTTTCCATTTTATGTTTAAGACCATGTTTAGATAACTGAATGCCAGCACCTAGGGAACTCCAAATTTCCTCTTGTTTACAACTCAGTGTGAAATTTAGATTTCTTTTGCTGTAAGAAGAATGGACTTCATTCACATTAGTTACAGTTTATAATTTTTCTGAACATAAATTATACATATAAAATCTAACTACAAAATATAACGTCAGGGTAGAAATGAGTTATTAACTGAAAACAATCACACACACATACTCACACAGAAACACATACATACATACACACATATACATACACATATATGAAATTGTATATATATATATATGTATATGATTGTTTTCAGTTAATAACTCATTTCTACCCTGATGTTAAATTTTGTAGTTGAGATTTTCTCCCTCTCTTGCTGAGCAAGCAAAGAATTGCCAGCATTATGACAAATAAAGATTAGATTATCACAGTTCATGCACTGCAACTGTGGCTCAGGAGGCAGAATGGATAATAAGAATGGAACTTTATTACTGATTAGAATCCACAAAACTGTTTATAAGGGTCAGACTGCAGGTCTAGGTCCCAAGAAGTATCTAGGTATATCACAGTAGAAACTATACTTAATTGTTTGCTTTTATGTCTCCTATCCAAGACAACTGTCTTATTTCATTAGTTCCACAGTGTGGTAGATTTCTCTCTGTTGACTGAGGACCTAATCTTCTACTTTTAAGTGATTTATGTACCTCTAAGGGTAATCCATTGTGTTCTTCAGGTGACACTTGGAATTCCTGATTTTCACCGCTGAGGTTTGGCAATTTTTGAATTTTCTTAATTGGAAAAGAAGCAAAATAGATACCCTAGGTTGAATTAATTAATTAATTAATTACATTTATATGCTGCCCATCTCACCATCAGATTACTCTAGGTGGTTTACAACATGGTAAAAAACAATGATAAATACTGACATTAAAATCAAAATGGTTAAGACAGAATGGAGGTAGGTTCTTCTTTCAGTCCATTTAACAATCTCCAGTATGGGATGCCCCCATTTGTCAGTCCAATCCACAGAGCCAGATTTTAAGGCTCTTTCAGAAGGCCACATGGAAGTAGATATCAGAGGGCCTGAGCCATGGCAGAAAAGGTTCTTCACCTGGACCTTATCAGCCAGAATTCAATGATTGATTAATTCTGTAGCATATCCATGTTGGTGCTTGTGGGGAGTGGGAGGTAATCTCATTGGAGTGATTCCTTTTCGGCCAACAGAGCAACAATGCCTCCATTTTAGTTCTATCTCCTTTGATAAATTCATTATGATAATTTGTCATCAGGAATGATTAGTGGCCTGGGAGCTAAAACACATGAAGAACGGTTACAGGAATTGGGTATGTCTAATCTAATGAAAAGAGGGGAAACATGATAGCAGTGTTCCAGTATTTGAGGGGCTCCTACAAAGATGAGAAGTATGATGCCAAAAAGGCAAGATGAGAAACAATGGATGAAAACTAAACGAGAAGAGAAGCAACCTAGAACTAAGGAGAAATTTCCTATTGTGAGAGAAATCAACCAATGGAATAGTTTCCCTTCAGAAGTTATGGGTGCTTCATCACTGAATGCTTTCAAAAAGAGACTGGAGAATCTTTTATCTGAAATGGTATAGGGTCTCCTGTGTCAGTGTTCCAGAAAACCCACTCCCCAAGTAAAAACTCCGAAACAGGCATCTTTCAAAGTTCTTGAATAGGGGTTAGACTAGAAGACCTCCAAGGTTCCTTCCAACTCTATTATTCTACATTCTGTGTTGATCTTGGAGCTTATAGAAACTTTTTTGAGTTATTCAATAATTGTTATGCCAAAATAGTAATAATTTCTCTGTTTAGGTAAGGAAGTATTTCTGAAATGTTACTTACTCATAAAGGATTGTAATCATGGCAGAGATCCTTATGAAAGTCTACCTGATGTGATTAAGAAATCTAAATAGAATGAAATGTATTTCTTTGGTTCATCTTATTTTGTTCTTATTTATGTATTATTTATACTAATTCTATTGACAAAAGGATACTATCACATTCTGTTGCAGGGTCAGAACCTTTCTTTAACTATTATTAAATTTCTTCTCCATAATATTATCTTTTAATATAATATTATCTTTTAATATATTTGGCCATTAGAAAGGCAATTGGACATTACAACAAGAATGCTCATGAGAGTTTTTTATGAGTTAATAGACAACACTTGCCCCATTGGGTCATCATTTCGGAAATATTTCCTTATCTGAATAGAGAAACAGAATGAGTAGGAATAAAGCAGTGGAAGCAAATGTGACTTCTGACTTGGATTTCCTTGTGGGATGCTGGCAGGGAGCTCAAGAAAATCTCCTTCCCTTCCCTTCCCTTCCCTTCCCTTCCCTTCCCTTCCCCTCTCCTTCCTTCCCTTCCCCATCCCTCCCTGTCCCTTTTTTTCTTTCCTTCACCTCCCCTTTCCAGCAGGCAGGTAAGTGGCTGCTGTGTGGGGGAGGGAGTAAGGGATTGAGGGACTGGCTGGGAAATTGTCATAGAACGTTAAAAATCAGGATCACATGACACAGCAACCACAGCGACAGACTGCAGCAACCAAAACTTCCCAAATTTCATTCCCACAGGGGTCATGGTTTCCCAGATTTTAGATGCATTCTGTAAGTTGGTCCCATTTAAGGTACCTTGGCTCAAATTTCACCTTATAATCACTATTTTACCCAGGTAAAGGTAGAAATGACAGCTTTAATAGTACATAGTATACAGATTTTCTAAAAAGTGATGCTGTCAGTGTGACTTTTCAGTTTGGAATTTGCCAAGAACAAATTTTGTTTTCTCATGATCTTTTCATTCATGTATTATGTTTTGGTAATTATGTTGAATTATGTTTTGATGAAAGTTTAATCAGAGTAGTTTTCTATTGAAGAGAAGCATGCAATTAGGGACAAAAACATTTTTTGTATTCCATTTACTCACAATATCCTGGTTCTCTGTGTTCAGATTTCCATTTATAATGAGTTCTTATTCTATTCTAATCATATATAGAAGATGCCATTATTAAGCATCTTATTATTATTAAGAGCAGAAAATTCATCTTTACATTGTTGGAAGAAATATCCATCTGGGTTCAGTTCCAAGTGGGGACAAAGACACTGGAAACATGGAGACTGCTTGGAAAGATGGTTTAATGGTGGTCAGGATCACATGGCTTGAGTTCCTGAACAGAAAAAGGGATGAGATCCTGTGTGCTCCCTGGCTTTATGCTTTTTCTGAGCTTTGAACTTTCTGGGGCACAAGAAGAGTACCCTGATTAGCTGTCAGACTCCCAGGGGGTGGGGGTCTTAGCTAGCCTTGCTGTCTGATGTAATCTTCCCAGGTGCCATGTGGTGAGTTTCAGTTGCTAGATGGGTTCTATTATGATGCAGATGATGGCCCATTGACAAAGGTGGGGGGTGGCAGGAAGTTGCAGGGAGCTGCTTTGTCTTTAAAACATGTTTCTCCATTTCTCATCCAGGGAAATATATTCTGCCTTTTTAAATATTTTCTAAAATATTTCATTCTTCTAGGAGGGGGGTGGGTGCTAAATTCCTACAATCCCTACTTTTTTTTTTTTTCCAAAACGTGAGTTTTGAAACATGCTCTTGGCAAAAAATTAAAATTGATCAAATCAGGGAGGCTTGATGGGTGCTTTTAATTTTTCTGATGCAAAGGAAGCCATTGATAGAGACAACAGAAAAAAGATTCCTTCAGTGGCTCCCAAAAGCTTTCAACCATGAAGGTCTAGCAGCCAGGGGAAAAGTTCTGGTAAGAATTTTACAGTATCCAATTTTCTTTTTTTTTTTTTTTTATTAAAAAAGTTTTACAACAATTAAATTTCCCCTCCCCCTCCCTCCTAAACCCCCCTCCCCCCCCGGACTTCCCGGAGCAAACACAAGGTATAGTTCCTTAAACAAAACAGTCATACATTAAACTTTTTAAAATCTAACACAATTATAATCTTTCTCTCTCACATAACCTGACTTCTTCCATTAAAATCAAAAATAATATCCTTCATTCAAAAGCAATCCGAAATTGTTCCAAAGATAAAATAAACAATAAAGGTGATAAAGGACACCCCTGCCTTGTTCCTTTTGCAATTTTAAAACTATCTGTCAAACTACCATTAATTATTATCTGAGCTGTTTGCTCTCCATAAATTGCCCTAAGTATTCGTGTAAAACCATTTCCAAATTGCATTTTGTCTGATAATTTAAATAAAAATTCCCAATGCAAACGATCAAAAGCTTTCTCTGCATCCAAGAATATAAACGCTGCCGGAATCTGATTTTTCTTTTCCAAATATTCCAATAAATTCACTATCTGCCTAACATTATTCCTCATTTGTCTCCCTTTTATGAAACCAGACTGGTCAGTGTGAATCCTTTGTTGTACAATTTCCATTAACCTATTTGCCATTATTTTTGCAAAAATCTTATAATCATTATTCAAGAGTGAAATCGGTCTATAATTCCCAGGCTTAGTACAATCCTGATCCTCTTTTGGTATCAATGAAATAAAAGTAGTCCTCCATGATGGTGGTACTCCTCCTCCCATCAATATCTGATTAAATAACTCCATAAGTGGACCAACTATCTCATCCTGTAACTTTTTATAATATATTGCTGTAAGTCCATCTGTGCCTGGGGATTTCCCTATTTTTAATTGCTTTATTACCAAAATAATTTCCTCAGAAGTTATAGGCCGATTCAACTCTTCCCTTTGTTCATTAGTTAAACCTTTAACTTTATATTCTTTCAAATATTTATCAATATCCATATTCAATATTGTATCTCTGGCATATAAATTTGTATAATATTCCAAGAAAGCTTTTTTAATTTTATCCTGTTGAAATCGCACTTTACCCTTGTATTCAATTCCTTCAATAGTACGTGCTTTCTGTCTTTTCCTTAACATATAAGCCAACCACCTCCCTGATTTATTGGCATTACAAAAAGTATTATGTTTAGCATATTGTATATTGGTTGCCACCTGATCTGCCATTAACATATTAAATTGACTCTGTAATATCTTTATCGCTTCAGTAGTTTTTAAATCATGTGGATTATATACCAATAATTGTTGTTTCCTCTGAATTTCCTCTTCTAAATCCCTACGCTGTTTTTGTAGTTTTCTCCTCTGTCTACTATTAATATATATCAAATTTCCTCTCATAAAGGCCTTGCTCGCGTCCACACCATTTCTATCGAGTACCCTTTCCCAAATTATAATCAAAAAATTCTTTCATTTGTTTTTTACATTGATTTACATTATCCTCATATCTAAACAAATTTTCATTTATTCTCCATGATCTTCTTCCACCTTCATATTGCAACTCCATCCATACCGGACTATGATCAGTTAAACACCTTGGAAATATCTTTGTTTTCCTAACCCTAGAAAGCAAGTCATTGGTAATTAATATAAAATCAATACGTGAAAAGATTGATGCCAATCCGAAAAATAAGTATAAACTCTATCATCAAAATTCTGCCTTCTCCATATATCTTTCAACTCAAAATCTTCCATCAAATCAAAAAAAGATTTAGGCAATTTTGCATGCATAGGAATTTTCTTAGAAAGAGTTCTTTTATCTCTTCTAGTGTCCATTACACCATTCCAATCCCTAATATAATAAATGTTTTATAGTCCCAAAAGTCAATTTTTCATGTAACAGTTTATAAAATTTTTCTTGTTGTTGATTAGGTGCATATATGCCAATCACAAGTGTCTTTTTCCTTCTAAAATCAATTCAATAGCAATATATCTTCCTTGAATATCCGTTTCAATTAATTTACTTGATATATTTTTCTTCTTTTCTGTGCTGAATTTAAACCATTAACATTCCATGTCAAAATTTATTTGCCATCTCTGGCCTCTTGAAGCTTCTGAGCAATTAGCTGAAGACCCTCACTCTTGACTTGGCTCCTCCCACAGCTTCAGTAGTAGAATCCGTTCCTGTCTTTGAAGTCGTTCCTCCATCTCCTTACGCCTAATAGCTCCCCTTGTCACTCTTTGTTCTTGAGATTGTTCTTGAGGTACTGATATCACAGGTGCAGTTTCAGCTTCCCCACTCTGTTTCTCTTGAAGACTTTTATCCACTGTTTCTACATCCACTTTCAATACATTAAAAAGAAAATCTTTTGCTTTCAATTCAGTATCAATTCGATATCTCCTGCCTTGAAAAAATACTGTTAAACCAATTGGAACCTCCCATCTATATTGAATCTGATGCTTCTTAAGCTCTTGTGTAAAAAACCTAAAATCCCTTCTATCCTTTAACATTTTAGCAGGGATCTCTTTCAAAACCAACACCTCCTGTTCTGCTATTTGCAATTTCTTTTGGTATGTAGCTTGCAAAATCTGATTTCTTATTGTAGAAGTTAAAAAATAAATTACAATATCTCTTGGGAGCTTTTTCTGCCTCGCTACCCAAGAATTAACCCTATATGCCTTATCAATTTGAAAATCAACTTCTCGAGGGTCCATGCCTAACATTTCAGCTAAGGCTTCTGATATAACTTTTTTAAGATCTTCTGCCTACCCATTCCCTACACTGCTAAGTCTCAAAGCCATCTCCAACGCTCTATATTGCAATACCACCACATGATCCTCATTTTATCCACTGTTTCTACATCCACTTTCAATACATTAAAAGAAAATCTTTTGCTTTCAATTCAAAATCTTCCATCAAATCAAAAAGATTTAGGCAATTTTGCATGCATAGGAATTTTCTTAGAAAGAGTTCTTTTATCTCTTCTAGTGTCCATTACACCATTCCAATCCCTAATATAATAAATGTTTTATAGTCCCAAAAGTCAATTTTCATGTAACAGTTTATAAAATTTTTCTTGTTGTTGATTAGGTGCATATATGCCAATCACAAGTGTCTTTTTCCTTCTAAAATCAATTCAATAGCAATATATCTTCCTTGAATATCCGTTTCAATTAATTTACTTGATATATTTTTCTTCTTTTCTGTGCTGAATTTAAACCATTAACATTCCATGTCAAAATTTATTTGCCATCTCTGGCCTCTTGAAGCTTCTGAGCAATTAGCTGAAGACCCTCACTCTTGACTTGGCTCCTCCCACAGCTTCAGTAGTAGAATCCGTTCCTGTCTTTGAAGTCGTTCCTCCATCTCCTTACGCCTAATAGCTCCCTTGTCACTCTTTGTTCTTGAGGTACTGATATCACAGGTGCAGTTTCAGCTTCCCCACTCTGTTTCTCTTGAAGACTTTTATCCACTGTTTCTACATCCACTTTCAATACATTAAAAAGAAAATCTTTTGCTTTCAATTCAGTATCAATTCGATATCTCCTGCCTTGAAAAAATACTGTTAAACCAATTGGAACCTCCCATCTATATTGAATCTGATGCTTCTT
Source organism: Ahaetulla prasina (assembly GCF_028640845.1). Lineage (NCBI taxonomy): Eukaryota > Metazoa > Chordata > Lepidosauria > Squamata > Colubridae > Ahaetulla > Ahaetulla prasina. Next base: position 39,799,861 of record NC_080544.1, on the reverse strand, counting down.
AAGCTCTTGTGTAAAAAACCTAAAATCCCTTCTATCCTTTAACATTTTAGCAGGGATCTCTTTCAAAACCAACACCTCCTGTTCTGCTATTTGCAATTTCTTTTGGTATGTAGCTTGCAAAATCTGATTTCTTATTGTAGAAGTTAAAAAATAAATTACAATATCTCTTGTAAGTGAACTTAAAACGTTTCCTCATAAACATGAGTTGTTACTTTAAGATAAAGAGAGAGAAGGAGAAAAAAAAAAACAGAAATAGGATGAAAAGTCCTCTTTACTGTTTTGTTGGCCGGACAAAGACAGGAAAAAGGCTCTTTCCTTTTTTTTCCTCTCTCTTCCCCATTTTCATTGCTTCAACCTTTTCTTTTTCTCTAACAATTTAAAATTCTTGTCTCTAGAGATCAGATACATTTTACAGTTACAATTACCTCAAGGGCCCACAAAGACAGACATACACACATAAAAAACAAGGAGGACAAAGAGAGGAAAACAAAACTGAAATTTATACACACACTGATCATTCCCGCCATAAATCTCAGTTAAATTAGGGAAGGCACAAATCTTAACAGACAGACCACGTGGTTCCATAGAAGACAAAGAAAGAGACAAACAAGCAAAAAAAAAAAAAAAAAAACCCAAACATTCCTATTTATATATAGGAATATATATTTTCCTTTTCTTTTAAGTACCTTTATTTAGCCAAATTTGTCTTCCTGGTGTTATCTCTTAGCAAAGCCCATTTTTTTACACAATTTCTTCAATTTCTTTTCTCGCATGCCAGTCAACACTGGCACCTGCCTGGCGTCCCAGGCCCCAAGCATGTCTCTCAGGGGATTTCCCTCTACCCTCGAGCTTATGCTTCCCATGATCCTCGGAATGTGAGGCTCACTTTGTCATAGCCGGGTAGTCCCGCAGTTTCGGAAAAAAGGTATCCGCGAAGGACTCCGACTCCCTTCTGTCGAAGTATGGGCCCCTTCCTTAAGGGAACTCTTATTTGAAGATCACCAATAAAAAAAATAGTGATCCCGGAGGACCTTGCTGCCCCTACAGCAGGTACGAGCACCTCCTCTCACTCTACGTGCACCATTTTAGGCTTTCCTTTCCTTTTTAGATACACCGATAGTTCCTATATATTTCTTTTTCCCCCTTCACACTTCTTTTCCTTTTGCTTGGCTTCCATTCCTTGAAAACACAAAGTTCCACGTTTGGCTTCCCCCCCTTGCTTTCTCTATCCTACCGGTCACGGCTCGGTGGAGCTAGCAGTAGGCAGAGGTGCGGCTAGAGGTTGCTCAAAGAGGTGGAATCAGACTGTTTCCTTAGGTGGAATCCCACACACACACTTCCTCCTTCCCTAACAGAAGGTCCTGTGCTCTGGCAAAACCCCCATGCTCTCCAGACTTTTGGTCTTTCTGCGGTTAGGAAATGCAAGAGGAAGCAAGATCCAGCTGTGATTGGGAGAAGGGCTCTCTCATTCACACACATGCAGGCATACACATATTTCCCATGCTTTTCCATGCTTTAAAATTAAAATTTAGAAGTACTCACCTTCTTTCCAAGCAGCCTTTGAGCTCAACACTCAAAACCCCTTTAAAACCTAGTTCCAAATGGCCAAGATCCAGGAAAACTTACCCACAGACTCAATGGGTCTGCTGCTAGCAAGGGAGGCTTACCTGGGCCAGGTCCATTGGTTAGGTTAGCTTGGAGTCCCATCTGGGGTGCCAATTGTTGGAAGAAATATCCATCTGGGTTCAGTTCCAAATGGGGACAAAGACACTGGAAACATGGAGACTGCTTGGAAAGATGGTTTAATGGTGGTCAGGATCACATGGCTTGAGTTCCTGAACAGAAAAAGGGATGAGATCCTGTGTGCTCCCTGGCTTTATGCTTTTTCTGAGCTTTGAACTTTCTGGGGCACAAGAAGAGTACCCTGATTGGTTGTCAGACTCCCAGGGGGTGGGGGTCTTAGCTAGCCTTACTGTCTGATGTAATCTTCCCAGGTGCCATGTGGTGAGTTTCAGTTGCTAGATGGGTTCTATTATGATGCAGATGATGGCCCATTGACAAAGGTGGGGGGTGGCAGGAAGTTGCAGGGAGCTGCTTTGTCTTTAAAACATGTTTCTCCATTTCTCATCCAGGGAAATATATTCTGCCTTTTAAATATTTTCTAAAATATTTCATTCTTCTAGGAGTTAAAAAGTAAATTACAATATCTCTTGGGAGCTTTTCTGCCTCGCTACCCAGAATTAACCCTATATGCCTTATCAATTTGAAAATCAACTTCTCGAGGGTCCATGCCTAACATTTCAGCTAAGGCTTCTGATATAACTTTTTTAAGATCTTCTTCCTTCCGGTCTTGAAGACCCCTAATTCTCAAAGCCTTCTCCAACGCTCTATATTGCAATACCACCACATGATCCTCATTTTTATCCACTTTATTTTGAAGCTCCAACTTTATTATCCAAATACTGATTTGCTTGACTAATTACTTCCACTTTATCCTCCATTACTTCCAAATTTTTGCCAAACCTTGAAGAACCATCAATAAATCTTCTCTAATTTTTTTATTAGTCTCTTTAATTTCTTCCCTAAGTTGATCCTTCACACCATGAATATTATTCATAATTTCTTTAAATCGCTCTTCAGAAACTCTATTCTGTTCCTTTAATATATCTTCTAAATTAGTTTCAGACCCCCTTCTCGTCATGGGAACTTTTGGTGGCTTAGAAGCCATTTTAATTTAAGTAAAGTCTCTAATTAGAATTATAAAATCTCAAAGTCTCAGAAAGTCTCCAATTAAAGTTGTAAAATAAAAACTTTCACCTTGCCTCCTCTGGAAAGCTTCTATTCAGCTAAAATCCACAAAGACGAACTTCACTTTCTCTCACAAGCAGCCTCCAATCCACTTCCTCTCAGACGCCATTTCTTCCTTCACTAAGTTCAAGTGAGAAAAAGTTTTCCCCTTTTAAAAAGGAGTAGAAGTCAGCTCTCTTCTTGCTTCCCCAGTAATCGATCACTTGTATTTGCCCCATCTACTTTAAGTTATTCAAAACGGAATCAATTGAGCAGAGGTGGGCGTTTTCCTCTTGTCCTGCTTAATTAACAGGATCGAGCCGAGTCTGGAGTGGGGCTGGGTTATGCAGGCAGCCCTCCGAGACTCTGCATAAGAAAGCAGAGCCCCTGGGGCAATCTTCTGCTATCCAGCCACTCTTCGCTATTCTCTTTCACCCAGAGAAAAGCTTTGAAGCTGGCTAACAGCCGTTCTCCCGCTGTTTCACCAACTTTTACAGAATCTCAGTTCCAGGCGTCCTCCTCGGGGAAAACGAAACCACCGGAAGCCTACAGTATCCAATTTTCTATGCCAATTAATTTCAGCTGTTAGATAGCTGAAATTCTGTGAGCTTCCAGTCAGGTTTCAAGCAAGCACACATCCCAAAATTTTCACAGCCATGGTTTTCCTTTAAATTACAGGCTGCCCATTTCCAAGGGTTGGTTACTGAACCTGCCCTAGCTCTTACTTTAGTGCATCCAGATTTTTTTTTTAGTCCAAATTGAGGTTAATCATTGTGCAATCCAGGCTTTTTCCTTTCTTTCTTTTTTTTTAAAAAAATTACACACAATGAGCCCTGGGACTTCTACTCATGAGACCACCAGTGCAACATATCTTGCTTTACTGGGCAACTGGGCAGCATCATTTGTGAGTCATAGTCAGGGCTTGGGTTTTGGATATCACTTTTTCTGCTATCTCTTCAAGAAAGGAATTGCCTGAGGGGAATGCCCCTCCCCCATGGAATTAGCAGGGAGATCTGACTCCTTGGGCTTTTAGTGCCACAGAGCAAAAATCAACCTAGGAGAAGTCTTGTGTGGAGGTAAGTGAAAGGAATAGTTTCAGACTAATTCTGAACGGCGTGTCTCTCTGTGTGTGCCTCTGTATGCAGCTACTTTTACAATACAGGCAATACAAACATGCTGGACAAATTTCCCTACCATTAGACAGAAATCTCAGGTGTTCAGAACTTACTGTGGCAGCTACTTTCAAATACAATCCTTACATGAATACTTTAGACTGATTACAATATAAAGGAGACAAGACAGAAAACCTTACAATGAATTTCCACCCTCCCGCCATAGTCTTTCCAGCTGTCTTGTGGGGATTGAAAAGAGTCTTTTAGTCTTTACTTGTACAACTCAGTTCTTTTCTTTCATGTCTTTTGGGTGGCATGCTTGGTGGTCAGTCAGGTTTGAAAAGATCTGCTCCAATCTGGTTGCTGTGATGACTTTCAGTGGGGGCTGGATTCAAACTCAATTCCTGGCTCCAACAAATGGAAGGTCTCCTCTGGGGGCAGCATCTGGAACCATGTGCTCTGCTTCCACAGTTGCAGAGTCATCTTTTCAGGGCTGAAAGACATTAGAACAGGATCTCCTCCCCACTTTTGTGGGTAATCTTCTCAGGAAAGGCATTGTAACAGGATTAAAAAGGGGGGGGGGTAGATATCCTGAAGGCAGAGTTTGAAAAGAAACAACACATCAATATTGCAGTTACTAAAAGGTAATGCAGTTTCAACAAAATGGAGACACAACTGATGAGAAAGAAAAAACTGGATTCACATGCTTTAGGAAGAGAATGAACAGGTAAAATCATTTAAACACACAGTAAATGCAAGACTGAATTTTTTTTTCTCTTGTAAGTGAACTTAAAACGTTTCCTCATAAACATGAGTTGTTACTTTAAGATAAAGAGAGAGAAGGAGAAAAAAAAACAGAAATAGAATGAAAAGTCCTCTTTACTGTTTTGTTGGCCGGACAAAGACAGGAAAAAGGCTCTTTCCTTTTTTTTCCTCTCTCTTCCCCATTTTCATTGCTTCAACCTTTTCTTTTTCTCTAACAATTTAAAATTCTTGTCTCTAGAGATCAGATACATTTTACAGTTACAATTACCTCAAGGGCCCACAAAGACAGACATACACACATAAAAAACAAGGAGGACAAAGAGAGGAAAACAAAACTGAAATTTATACACACACTGATCATTCCCGCCATAAATCTCAGTTAAATTAGGGAAGGCACAAATCTTAACAGACAGACCACGTGGTTCCATAGAAGACAAAGAAAGAGACAAACAAGCAAAAAAAAAACAAAACCCAAACATTCCTATTTATATATAGGAATATATATTTTCCTTTTCTTTTAAGTACCTTTATTTAGCCAAATTTGTCTTCCTGGTGTTATCTCTTAGCAAAGCCCATTTTTTTACACAATTTCTTCAATTTCTTTTCTCGCATGCCAGTCAACACTGGCACCTGCCTGGCATCCCAGGCCCCAAGCATGTCTCTCAGGGGTTTCCCCTTTATTCCTGTTGCTTGTGCTATCCTACTATATTTAACAGTGTTGGAAGAAATTTCCTGGTTCGTTCCCAGCTAGGAACGAACCAGGGAAATTTGAAAAAGGTGGCTTGAATGCATAGCTGATAGGATAAGAGTTAGTAAGGAGATGCTATCACTGATGCTGAGAAGAAATAGACATGGAAGCTGCTGCCAGAAAAGGGATCCTTTAATTCAGGAAGGCAAGAAAAGTAGTGACACAGCTACAGTGTTCCTGGCTTGCAAGCAAACTTGGAAGTGTGACTCTGAGCCTTTTATTCTTAATTCCCCTTTGAAGCTCCTGCAGATTGATGGGTTTTGATGTGTTTCTGATTGCCCTGGGTTTTGTTTTCCTGTTTTCCTGGGTTAATCTTGGTTCCAAGTCTTTTGTTTTTCCTGTCCTAGGGGTTAATCCTGTCAGGGAGGCAGGAAAAAGGGAGTTTCGGTTTACCTTGGAGGGTTTATTTTTAGTCTGATTCCCCTTATCTTAATGGCTCTACTTAAGAGTTCCTTTCAGCTGGTGCTTTTGCCTGGGGTTTTCTTAAAGGGGGAAGGGTTGCCTTGAGTCTCTTGGGCACTGTTTTCTGAGGTTTCTGGTGCTAGGAGTTTCTGACCCCCGTCCTCTGGAAGTATACTTCCCACAACAGTAAGTAGCATTTCTACCCTTCTGTTTACTAAAAGTATAAACATGATCTCTTCTAGTTGTCTTATTCAATTACTGATAATTGTCAATTTTGAAAAAGGTGGCTTGTATGCATAGCTGATAGGATAAGAGTTAGTAAGGAGGTAGAGTAGGAGCCCAATTAATAATTCTGAAGAAAAATGCTATGACCGTTTTGATGTGCTTGCATAAGTCCAAGTGGACAGAAAGAGAAAGAGAAAAAGAAAGAGAGAGAGAGCTTAAGGGAGAAATGAAGGCAATAAAAGGAATGAGAGAATTCTTGGTCTCAAATGATATATAATAAAGACTTTTATGTTACAACTTACTCAGGAACCTGTGCTATTTTTTTTTTCTAAAAAACCCCACAGTGGGGATGACTCATTTCATAGAGTTTTATTATTAATGGGTAATGGAACAAGATTTGTTTTTCGGAGTCAGAAACAATTGCATGCAAAAAAGTGTGTATATGTATACAACGGTATTCCATCGAGGCAAGTTAGCTTTAGTTTACAAAAAGGTGTTTCAAAAGATGTTTTAGTTGAAAAAGAAGGGGTTTCAAAAAATGAGATAAGGAACCAAGTAGTGTCTTCTTGACAGATGTTAATTTTCCACATTGGCTTCTGATGGAAATTTCATTTTGGGCTTTGGTTTCTTTATTAAATCTCAATCTCTTAATGTAGCTCTTTACAGTAATCATTGTTCCTATCCCCATCAGCTTTGAGTATTTGAATAGAAAGGAGGGATATAAATTGAACCAATCAGTAATAAAACAGCATCTAAAGCTCCAGGGCCTAACTTAGCAGTATGCAAATAGCCCTATTAAACCATAATTTGACTGCACTGGTGCCATCTGCTGATAAAACAAGTTACCTAGTGAGATGGACCTTTTTAAGCCTGGATGTTGGGAGATGAATAGAAAGAGATGGGTTCCTCTCCTGGCTTTCAAAGTGAGCATGCTATTTTCTCTATAGCTGAGATGGATAGATATTTTGATATACCAAAAAGCTGGGAGCAATTACATGAGTTAAATGATTAAAGCACGAGAGGAGCAACATTGAGATTGATTAGATCAAATGTGCACTAAGACTCATTTGGACTTCCTCTATAGCAGGAGTGTCAAACTCGATTTCATTGAGGGCCACATCAGGATTGTGTTTGAACTTGGGGGAGCCAGGGTAGGCATGGCCAGGCTAGCTCAATGTCACTGGTGTCGGGAGGTGGCTTTGGGGACTCGAGCACTCTGCCAGTGAAAATGGGCTCCCGAGCGCTGTTTACAGCTGCGATGGCTTCCTGCAACATTCTGCCAGTGAAAAGAGCTCAGGAGGGTCACTCGTGGCCCTCAAGAGCTCTTTTTTTTTTTGACTGCAACAGCCTCCCACAACCCTCTACCAGTGAAAATGGAGCTCAGGGTGGCCACCTGAGGTCGTCCTGAACTCCATTTTCACTGGTAGAGGCACCATGGGCCGGTCCTTTGCTGTGTCCAGGAGGCCCCCATGGACCAGATCTCAGCAACCTGCAGGATGCAGCTGACCCCCAGGCCTTGAGTTTGACACCCCTGCTCAATGGATCCAATGTAAAATGTTCATACTTTTTCATACCTCTGGATGGAAGAGTGTGTCAATGATTTTTCACAGTATGAAGCATTTCTCAAGTTGTTGAGGTAGCAAAGCCAAGAAAAGGAGACAAGAAGGAAAAGGAAGAGGAATGGAGGAGAGAGATGATAAAAGAGGGGAAAAAAAATAAAGGCACAAATTTCTGAGCGTGGGAACAGCCAGATAGCTGAATATCTTACAATTGCAAGGAGATGAGTTGCAGTGGCAATAGAAGTAGAGAAAAAGTAAGACAGAAATTAGTGCGGACAGGCCACCATAAAAGACATTGGCTAAACCTCTTTATGAGGTCCAGGTATTGGCAGCTAAATATCAGGCAGTGGCTGATCCAAAGCTGTCCAGGTATGGGCGAGCTCAGAAAATTAGATTTACTTCTTAAAATCCAAGTCATTGGCAAGAATTTAGAAGTGTAGGACATCACAATACAGATTAGAGAACTATAGAAAAGTAGGAACTTGAGGATGCTATTTTTGGTACTTCCACCTCTTCCTTTTGAGTCACATCTAGGACATGGTGCTAAGGATCCCTTTTGATATCTAGGCCAGCCTTGGCAACTTTAAGACTTACGGACTTCAACTCCCAGAATTCCTCAGTCAGCAAAGCTGGTTGAGGAATTCTGGGAGTTGAAGTCCACAAGTCTTATAGTTACCAAGATTGGAGACCCCTGATCTAGACCACCAATATTTGTTCTTCCACACCTTCTTAAATTCTCCCCTATGCATCCATATGTATATTACCTTAGTGGTAATTTCAGTTGTTTTAAAAATTAATGGAATCCTACCTAGTCACACCTGAGTACTTTTGTGATAATTTTTGTCTGTCTGTCTGTTTGTTAGTCCAAGTTTCAATTTGTCTCTGAAGCAGGACAAACTCCTGGCATTTAAAAAAAAAACACCCCAAAACTTTAAAAATGGACATAAACAACCTCAAAGAAACGCAGTTGGGATTTATTATACTCTAACCCATATGGACATTTTCTATTTCTACATGATAAGAGTACATTTTCTGTTTCAACTGAAAATTTCCCATCAATTATTGAGAATTTGATGTTCTGAAATAATTTTCCAGCATTTTTCAGAGGTCACCTGAAGACCTCATGGAGGGATTTGCCATATACAAATTGCCTCATTTATTGAAAGAGTCCTTTTCTGCACAGGTATTTCTTGCATGTGCAAAGAGAAAAACGGGCCCCACCCCACTAACCCTTTGCAAATCTTCTGCGGTGTCAATACAATAATAGATTGTGTTACTTGCAGCATGTATCTTTGCAGCTGACTTTTAAAGCTACAGGGAGAGGAAGACATGGCAAAATGAAATCACTTCCCTATCGTATAAATGTAAATGCTGGCCTTTTTAGATGGAGAAAGAAACACTCTTCTGTTACTGAAGGCACAGCAAATTTTATCTGCATATTTTAATACCTGTTGGAAGAAATATCCATCTGGGTTCAGTTCCAAGTGGAGACAAAGACACTGGAAACATGGAGGCTGCTTGGAAAGATGGTTTAATGGTGGTCAGGATCACATGGCTTGAGTTCCTGAACAGAAAAAGGGATGAGATCCTGTGCACTCCCTGGCTTTATGCTTTCTCTGAGCTTTGAATTTCCTGGGGCACAAGAAGAGTACCTTGATTGGTTGTCAGACTCCCAGGGGGTGGGGGTCTTAGCTAGCCTTGCTGGCTGATGTAATCTTCCCAGGTGTCATGTGGTGAGTTTCTGTTGCTAGATGGGTCCTATTATGTTGCAGATGATGATGGCCCATTGACAAAGGTGAGGAGAATGAGTTTCTACCTCTGACCCATTGACAAAGGTGGGGGGAAATGAGTGAGCTTGGCTGAGGCTTTAATGGCCCATTGACAAAGGGGAGGTGACGGCAGGAAGTTGCAGAGAACTGCTTTGTCTTTAAAACATGTTTCTCCATTTCTCATCCAGGGAAATATATTCTGCCTTTTAAAATATTTTCTAAAATATTTCATTCTTCTAGGAGGGGTGTGTGTGCTAAATTCATACATACCCAAGCCTTCAACCATCCTTTATCTGCTGTTGGATTTTCAGAAAATCTATTCATTCACTTTTAGGACTGTGTTGCCAAGATAGCTAGGTGAACATGTGTATCAAGGTAGTTACCAGAAGATGGGCTCAACTCAAGGGAGGCTTTACTTTTTGCTATGCTTGCTGACCGGATGATGATTGAGTTAACCTTTAGCTATTTATATCCTATTGATTCCAGTAGGAAGAGTAGCACGAGCGTCACTTCAAAAAGAGTTAAATTTGGGTATTAAAAGCTGTAACATTTAAAATGGTAAAATAATTTGCATATGTATTTTGTTGGAGGAAGAACACAAGTCGAATCCATTTGGTAACATGCTTATTCTATCCCAAATTAAGGGATTACAGGGTCATATAAACAGAGGTGTTTTTTTTACTTATATGAAAATAGTATTATACATGATGTTTATATTTCTTTCGTTTCAAAGTTCCAGTGTTCTATTGCTTAGGCAACATGATTTCAGAATGGATTTTTTAAATTACTGTTCCAATTTGTACTTGGTATTAATTGTTTGATTATACAGCTTACATATGCTACATATATATGTTGCTGGGCCTTGCTGTAAACACTATTGGAATGAATCAGTCATTGTCTTGGGTATACTCATGTATCAAAGATGCTGTTTCTTTTTCAAAGAAGTTGCCTTAATGATTTTATTCCCTTATTTAATTTATGATTGTAGGAATTTAGCACCCACCCCCCTCCTAGAAGAATGAAATATTTTAGAAAATATTTAAAAAGGCAGAATATATTTCCCTGGATGAGAAATGGAGAAACATGTTTTAAAGACAAAGCAGCTCCCTGCAACTTCCTGCCACCCCCCACCTTTGTCAATGGGCCATCATCTGCATCATAATAGAACCCATCTAGCAACTGAAACTCACCACATGGCACCTGGGAAGATTACATCAGCCAGCAAGGCTAGCTAAGACCCCCACCCCCTGGGAGTCTGACAACCAATTAGGATACTCTTCCTGTGCCCCAGAAAGTTCAAAGCTCAGAAAAAGCATAAAGCCAGGGAGCACACAGGATCTCATCCCTTTTTCTGTTCAGGAACTCAAGCCATGTGATCCTGACCACCATTAAACCATCTTTCCAAGCAGCCTCCATGTTTCCAGTGTCTTTGTCCCCACTTGGAACTGAACCCAGATGGATATTTCTTCCAACATGATTATTTTGTTTCTTCATCAGTCATATAAAAATATTTCTATATTTGGGATCTTCTTGTTAGCATGTACACATGCTGAAATTTTGATCAACCTTCTGCATAAGACCAACATAATCTTAATTTTTGCTTGTCTGGCTACAAAACAACAGCAAAAGCAGCAGCAACAACAAGAACCAGTGACTCACTGTAACATGAAATTTGAAATCAGTAAAATGATCATTTGGGAATGAATCTAATGCACTTGGGAAAACTTCAAAAGTAAAAAATACTTTTAAAAAAAGGAACAAAATGTTATTTAGTAGGAAATATGCCACTTATACAAGTGGGACATGAAACTTTTTGGAGAGGCAAATCTATTTGACTTATTTGTCACAGCAGATAAAGACAGAAGGCCAAATATGTTAGATAAGATATTTTGCAGAATATAAGTTGACATTGCAAAGCCTTATCCGCATTTCTGATAAGCCTCATCAAGACTACAGAAAACTTCTCGAAGGTCTGTGCCTAGCAGCAACATCCCTAACAAATAACAACAATGTCAAAATGATGACAGACACTGTTCATCATGACCTTATTATGTATGATAAGATCATGACATATAACACAAGTATCTAAGTCACATAATTTGTGTCATGATGTAATAACTTATGTCTGTTGTGACAAATAAGTCAAATAGATTTGCCTCACCAAAGAGTTTCATGTCTCACTTGTACAAGAGGCATATTTCCTACAAAATAACATTTCCTCCCTTATTTTTTATAAAACTATTTTTGGCTTTTGTATCATGATGTAATCACTTATGTCATGTGCTCCTTTGCTATCCTCCATGAATGCCCATGCTGCTAGACATAATCCTGTATTGTCAGTAATGAATGACTCAAAGAACCTAAAAACCTATAAAGATTGGAAAACTTATTTTTCTCTTGGTTCTGCTTTACTTCAGGTTCTGTTTAAAAAGAAATGACTATTACTGCAATTCAGCGGACCCAGGATTCCAGCTCCCTCTGGATTCACCAATACTAGATAGCTACAGGCTTATTTGATGGCACCAAATGGCTTAAAATGGTGGCCTTACTGTTAAACATACACACATATTCTAAGAACCCCCAGGGGCATGAGGATAGCCTTAGTTTGAATCATTCTTTCAAATGTCTTGCAAGCAGAAGGCAAGGGGATCATGAATATTTTTCCTGCATTTCCATAATTAAAAGGTAAGACAGATGTTTGCTAAATGGTGAATATGTCATATTCTGTGAGAACTGTGAATATTTTTTCAAAGTACTTTTCTTTTGGGCTTCCTATCCTCAGTTTCTCTAGGAGGATATCACCTGTTATCACTAAACCATCATAGTAATTTATGTCTGATGATTTTAATGGTTTTATGCTGTAAGCTGCCCAGAATGAAATGAGATTTTGGCAGGGGTAAAATCCAGTAGGTTCTGACAGGTTCTGGAGAACCGGTAGCAGAAATTTTGAGCAGTTGGGAGAACTGCCAAATACCATCTCTGGCTGGCCCCAGAGTGGGGTGGGAATGGATATTTTGCAATATCTTTCACCCAGGAGTGGGGAGGGAATGGGGATTTTGCAGTATCCTTCTCTTGCCATGGCCACCAAGCCACGCCCACCAAGCCATGCCCACAGAAACGGTAGTAAAAAAAATTGGATTTCACCACTGGATTTTTGGATAGATAGATTATATTAGATGATAGACAAAGATAGATAGATAGATAGATAGATAGATAGATAGATAGATAGATAGATGAATGGATGATAGGTCGATAGATGATGATAGATGATAGATTGATAGATTGATAGATGATAGATTGATAGATTGATGATAGATAGAAAGATAGATAGATGACAGATGATAGATAGATAGAAAGATGAATGATAGATCAATAGATGATGATAGATAGATCAATAGATAGATCGATAAATAGATAGCTTTGAAAAGCTAACAGATTACAGTATCAACAGAAGTTGAATAAGTATCTTAAAAGGTGAAATCATGGCAACTGGACCAAAGTTTATTAAAACTGACATGCTTTGTTACTTATCCTTGTCATCACAGGAAATCCGCGAAGGCTTGAGGAAATGTTATGATTTAAATCTTGAGTTCAGTCTTGGGCCATGATCTGTGGCCACAAAAGATATTTAAAGGGGGTGAAGAAAAAGTTGAGACCCACTGAATTAAACAACAAATTAATATATGATCTTATGAAACTGATTTTTATTTTCTTTGGACCCGAGGCTCTAAACGGCTAAGAATTAAAGTAAGGCCACTGAAGCCTAAGGTTTACATATAAGTTCCAATAATAAATAAGGGGCCACTGGACTAATAAGGATGGGAGGTGTCTGATGAAACCAAATATCCATTAAACCCCCTTGGACTTGGACTTGGATTTGTGCCTCCTAATACTGTATTGTGGATCATGGATGAAAGTGGAAAGGAAATTGTATCCATAGTGCTGATGTGCAGCTGGAGCTGTTAAAAATGGGACCACACTTCTAAGTAATGAAGCTCCACATGCAACTTATTTGCAGCTGAGTAAAGAGTTGCATCTGGTTGGAATGCTGTTTTGTAGATATAGATTCACGATCCCAAGCTGCATTATTTAAGTGAAAGTTGTTATTGCTTAAAATTTAAGCAAATTTCAGGTCTAGCAGGGTGTCCATTAAATAGGAAATCTATTACACCAAGGCCTATTCAATTAGGTTTTTATTGCATATGCTTTAATCTAGAATCTATTTCTTTTTCGTGGTATTTTCAAAACGTTGCATTTGATCCCAAAATATTCTAAGAGCCTTAGAAAAGCTAAAGTGCATTTTGTAATATTTCTCATATGTGAAATAAATGCAATGGTGGGATTCAGCCAGTTCACACCACTTTGGGAGAACCGGGTGTTAACTTTCTGAGCAGTTTGGCAAACTGGTTGTTGGAAGAAATCATTAGGGCAGAGAACCGGTTGTTAAATTACTTGAATCCCACCACTGGATAAATGTAAGATAAAGACGTCTTTGAGCTGAAAGTAGGGAATACATGGACACATCCATGTAGTTTTCATGGCAATGAAATGTAAATATTTGGGTATTTTTGGGAAATCCTCATGTCTGCCACCATCAGACTGAGACACTGAATTGCTTAAAAGAGGTTCACACTTTCTAGATGAGAGGCATGTACGGATGAAATTCTAAAAAATAACTTTATATAAAAATGTGTTAATGATGCCCTATAAATGAATGGTTTGTTTTGCTGAAAAGATTTAGAATGTCCTGCTATGCTTTATGCTCTAATAGTTATGAATTTGCACTGATCTGAAGCTTCTTAGAACATCAGTGGACATTCTTCTGCATGCATAATACATAATGGAAGTTAAGTTCTGAACTTGAGTGCTACTAATGAATGAAAAATATTCCACTTTTCCAGGTGTTTGGGCAATGTTGTCTATTCATTCCTAAGAGGACCATAAGGGGCGTGCATAAGCGCACAAACGTGCCTACCGTTCCTGTCCTATTGTTTTTCTTTTCTTCTTCCTATATATGTTTATATGTGTATATACTATATAATCTTTTTGTATGATGTGACAAAATAAATAAATAAATAAATAAATATTTTTTTGTTGTTTGAGTTAAGGTTTCTAGTAATCTAAGAAACTGAAACAGCTACTGATTCAGGAGACAGGTTTTGCTCCTTAGTGGGCAAGATATGAAAACTGCTTGATTCTTCTTCTCTGAAATCTTTTTATCCATTGGTCAGTAAGTTTTCAAATGACATTCAGCCTGCCAAACTACTTGATATTGCCATTGTCTTCCACTTTTTGAATGGCAACAAATATGACCTATGATGGATTGATTGGGTTAGAAGGAAAGGCTATGTAGCTTTCTTCAAATGTTGGGAGTAATCCAAGTTTATTAAAAGGTTGTCGATTTCTGCTTTAGTAATGTAACAATCAAATTCCCATTTCTTCAAGTAGCCAATATTAATAATTACGATATTTGCTGCCCCTCTATATTAGATTATTTGTATTTACTGATTTTTCTCTGTGTTTGGCTAAATACAACAGTACTCACAGGCAGTTTTACTGCTGTCTCTATTAGATAGCATAGCATGCCTTATTTGTGTTCTTTTATACCCACAAGAAACACACATTTTTTTCTTATCTACACACCTATTATTGTAATGGTTTATAATCAAATTACATCTTGCAGGTTGGCTGCCATTTTCTTGTATGATTTGCCCATTTCTTTGTTTCCTGAAATAATTTCTCATTGATCTAATTGAAATTATTTTGCAGTTCTCAAAATTACCTGTCATACCTACCCCAACTTGGTCCTTTAGTCGAGAAAAACTCTTGACTCCATTTGTAATGAAAGGTATACTTTTATTGAAAGCCAAGTGGATTACAGTATAGAAAAAGTCAGAATGGAAGTTTGCATGCCAAAATTCCCTGGTTAACTTTCCCTGACCAGTTTCTCTACTCCCTTGATCCCTTATTGTTCAAATATATTTGAATAAATTGTTTTGGGAACAACCTCTTCAACGGTGGGCTAGTTGGTGAGCCATTGCATTCCATTCCATTCCCAGAGCTTTGACCTTGAGCTTATATCTTCAGAAGGTATGATGCCTAGTTGGCTTCATTAGTTTCACTTTCCCCTAAACATTCAACCCCTTTCCATCCATCTTCCTTCCCCATCCCTGTAGTTTATGGCAGACCAACAACTAATGAAGGCAAAGTTCAAGCATATGATGGCAGTTCTGACATTAGCTTGAGTAACAATTGGCATGTCAATGATTGTTTTCCAACCCAACCCTTATATTCCTATCCTAATATATTTCCTATGTGGCACTATTTACTCTCTTCAAGCGGAGGAAAAATAAGCCTTTTTAAAATTAAGTCTTCTTCCTTAAAATTCCTCCATCCTTTATGAAACTTCTATTGTCATTTAACAACCCACACTTAGATTGCTTATTTGGGTACTTTTCTCCCCTTAAAATGTTGGAAGTGGGTTCTGAAAAATTCAAATATCATTCTGTAATTATCTAGAGCAGTGGTAGTCAATCTGGTCCCTACCGCCCACTAGTGGGCGTTCCAGCTTTCATGGTGGCCGCTAGGGGTTTTGTCCGATACTGAAGCACTTTCTTTTTTTTTAATTTAATTGACTTTTTTTAAAAAATTCATAGCATTATTTAAAAACGTTTTCATTAGGTTTTCCCGTGACAATTTAAATTTCTGAAAATATACTATTTGTATCGCCCGCGCATAAGTTTAGTTCACATTACCTAAGTGAAACTAAATGGTGTTATAGTGCGACCGCAAACAAAAGAGCCTCATCCCAGAATAGCTCGCGCATCTCCCCCCATACAACCCAGCTGTAACAGACAAGCAGAGCTGATAGCCGGTGCTCCCCCCCAAACCCAATCCACGATGCGCAAGAGGCATGCATAGAAAACGACACACGGCACATTAATGTGGAACTGGTGGGCGATTAGAAAATTTTACTACTAACAGAGATACAAAAGTGGGCGGTAGTTATAAAAAGGTTGACTTACCCCGATGTAGAGTTTTATATGGTCCATTTTTTAAAAGTAATAATACAGAAATAGGTGTACTATTCAACTATGGTGGCTAACACTTGACATCTATGTATTCAAACATAATTTCCCAGTTACACCAGAGAAGATATTTCAATATACCTATGACTTAGGCAGCAACATGTAGCAACCTAGCTGTAATAAAATGTTTCCTAGATTTAATAAAGTAGTTTGAACATGAATGCTCTTGATGAAATGCTCACATTAGTCTTCCTGTCTGCGTGATGAAATCTTAATTCTAACTGGATTCAATGAGATGCCAGAGCTCATAGACAAAGATATAAACCAACATCCAGATGAGCACCAGCACACTAACATTCATTTTATATATACTACTAAGATCCACCTTTTTTTTACTTCTTATAAACAAAGTGAAATAAAAATTATCTTAGAACTTTAGAACTTTAACATAGAAGTGTTCAGTGTGAGCACACCTGCCACTAACTTTAAGCTAGGATATTGTTTGCCCCTAGCATTTGGATCAGGTTTCCTGCCTTGTTGCTCCCAGACAAATAACTCTGACGTGCAACCAGACCAAAATTTGGAGAGTTCAGAGTATATTTTTTTAAAGTCGTGTTAGCGGAAGCAGTCAAGTGAGAGTGAAATGACTGCACATTTCAACATAGTGTTCATTTTCTGGAATCTGTCGTGTGTGAACATAACTGATGGGTATTCTCAGAAGGGCATAGCTTAGATTACAGTCTTAGGGAGATGCTGCATCTCTTTAGATGACAGTATGGAATATTTCACTTCCAAACAGAGCAAGGCAGATAAGCTGGATACCTAGGTCTCTTGCTTTTTCTTCTGCTTGTGGGTATTGATTCCTGCCCCAAAGAGCTGCTTTTACACTCTCCATATAATAGGAAATCCTGAGAACAATGGTTTTATTTATATAATTATTCTGTAGTTTCTATTCTTGCATAATTGTATTCTCGAATACAGCTCATCTGTCTGGAACCCACACTGCATATCGGACATTGATACAATTGAGTGCATCCAGAAATATTTCACAAGAAGAGTCCTCTACTCCTCTGCTCGCAACAAAATACCTTAGGCCACCAGACTTGAAATTCTGGGTTTAGAAAATTTTGAACTACACCGCCTTCAGTATGACCTGAGCATAGCTCATAAAATCATCTGCTACAATGTCCTTCCTGTCAATGACTACTTCAGCTTCAACCACAACAATACACAAGCACACAATAGATTCAAACTTAAAGTGAACCGCTCCAATCTCGATTGCAGAAAGTATGACTTCAGTAACAGAGTTGTTGATGCCTGGAATGCACTACCTGACTCTGTGGTCTCATCCCAAAATCCCCAAAACTTTAACCTAAGACTGTCTACTGTTGACCTCACCCCATTCCTAAGAGGTCTGTAAAAGCACCAGCGTGCCTACCGTCCCTGTCCTAATGTTCCCTTTAATTGTATTCATTTTATGTATTCAATTCATACTTATACTTATCTATATTATTTAATATGTATTTGACAAAATAAATAAATAAATAAATAATGAACAAGTTGGTCAAATTTTCATACTATTTCTGTCTTCTTTTGTTTGTTCTTTTCCAAGTTTCAATGTACTTTCTTAGTTTTGCTTCTCTGTGCAAAAGAGACTTGGTCATTTTGCCGAATCCAAGCCTCGCAGGATCGTCCGGACTGCCTGGGACATTGCTGGAGCTTCAAAATCGTGAAATAGTACAAAAATAGTACAGATCAATATTTAGTAATGATCTCCCTTGGCCAAAAGAACCCTAACTAAAAATATTCTCACTGCACGATATGTAGAGAAGAGTGGTAGCTATTGGCTGAACTGATAATGAAAGTAACTTTACCAATGACCATCTTTCTGTTAATTTTTATAAATCACCCAAAGTAAAATAGATTCAGCTAAACAGGTGGCCCAAAATATGAAAAGAGAGATTAAAAGGATATCAACAGCTTTAAATGTAGTTTAACTGTACTTAAAATGTATAATTACATAGTTGTTATGTGAGGTTTTCTATTCCAAATAATAGCCTCTTTACTTAATTTGTACCAAATGAGGCTAATCTATTTTAAATGCATTAAAGCAAGTATGTTACAAATAGTAAGGACTTAAAATAGGACTCTTTTGTTTTATTTTGCCAGAAAAAGTTATAGAGTGATACAAACTGCCTCTGTATGAGAGAAAGTAGTTGTCAAATCCTCTTCATCTTTTCATTTTTTTAAAAAAACAACAACTCCAAATGACAACATTCATTTCATTCCTGCATTCATTGAACGAGATGCTGACATGTTAAACATGCTTGTCAGTGGCCTACTTAGTTCTCTGAAACAGGTGCACAAACTCAGAATTTAAATTAATCATTTTTAAAATACAGGGTTAGTGTATTTTTGCTGATCCTGCAGTCACCAAAGGAGGAGGGTAGCATTAATATCTGTTGCTACAAACCTGATAAAATATATTAATATAAAAGTGGAAACATGAAATAAAGTATCTTTATTTGGAGCCTGACCGATTTTTTTAAACCTTGATTTTCAAGGCTTATATTCTTAAAGAGTGATGCATAGATGTTAGAATCTGTAGGATACAGTGGCTCTTATTTTGTCTCATGATGGATTGATAACAGGCCATAAAGTTGTTGTAGACCCTTAGCAATTCCCAGATAGATTTTCTCTGTGACCATCTGTCCTAAGTGAGTCTTTTAGGTCTTCCAAGGATATAGCCATGGCCACAGCTACTGAGTCACCCTCTTCCTCTTTTTCCTTCTACTTTCCTTCTAAGGATATTAGAGCCTTCTCTAGAACCTGTTCATGTAGTCCATATTAGAGGTGGAGACCAGGGGTGAAATGCTCCCAGTTTGGACTGGATCGCCTGATCCAGTAGCGATGGCGACAGGTGGTTCCGAGAACCAGTAGCAAAAATCCCTGCCCCCCTTCCCCCCCGCATGCCCAGCTGAGCCACGCGATCATCAGAGTTCTTCGACCAAAAAAATTTGGTCTTTTAAAAGTTAAAAAAAAAAAAGCCTCTGATGATCATGCAGCTCAGCTGGGATTGTTAGAATCCTTTCAAAGCATTTTTTCTACAAGCTCTTCGGCCGAAGAGGCTGTAAAAAAATGCTTTTAAAAGTAAAAAAAAAAAATGTTGGCCACACCCACCCAGTCACATAACCCCCCCAAGCCACGCCTACGGAACCGGTAGTAAAAGAATTTACATTTCGCCACTGGTGGAGACCCTTTGAGAGCTGTGTGAAATGAAATTTCATTTTAATGTATGCTGATTAGTGTACATTCAAAGTGACAATAAAGTTCTAAGTTCTCCAGAAAGCTAGGTGTTTGCCTAATAAATCTGAACTACAGTAAGATAAGTTGAGCCTCATTGTGAGAACTCTGGGTTGGTTGTTCAATGGTTCATTTGCTCTCTTGCCTGTCTAAGGCATGGAGTCTTCTTCAAAACCAAAGTTCAAAAGTGTCAATACTCTTCCTATTCTGCTTCTTCAAAATCCAAACTTTTGCTTTCATAGAGTGTATCAGGAAATATTATTGCACAATTCTGATCTTTGTAGATGTGGAGAATTCACGGTATCTGAAATTGTTTCCAGCACCTTCATGATTGCTCCACCAATTGCTAGTCTGCAGAATGTTTTTTTTTTACTGCTTTTTACTTTTCCTGTTGATGGTTGATCCTAAAAGGCAATTTTACAACTTTGATTTTTTAATTATTAATAAAATTTGTATCCCACCTTTATTATTTTTGAAAATAACTCAAGTTTGAATTATTTTCCTCTTCTTATCTTCCCCACAATAACAACCCTATGAGGTGGGTTAGGCTGAGAGAGAGTGACTGGCTCAAACCTACTATGCATCCATATGTAATATCACTCATGTACATTACTTATGGAGTTATTATCATCTGCCTACCATAGCTTAGTGATGTTTTTTCAATTTTAAAATCATGGTCATCTACTTCCTATATATCATTTTTCTATGCATTATATTTATATATTAACAATTAACCAACATAGTACGTGTGAGAGAAATATGAAATAAAGATGCAGTGTTCAAGGTGTGGCCATACACATTATTAAATTAAATAATCATACAGAAGAAAGTTTGTTAAAAATAAAATAATGGCTTCTACAAAAGAAAGTCCTACCTGATCAAATAAAGAAAATAATACACCTGTTCATGGACAGGTTAAAGGTGTGTTTGTTTACATTACGGAGGAAGGCTAAACAACAGACAAACATAATTAAGAGGAAAAATAGGAGAAAAGATTGTGAACAATACACGGCATACAGAAAACTGATAACCATTTCTCAATTTTTCTCATAAACTAGGACTCGGAATAACAAAATTACTACAGGGAGATGGAGAACAACCAGAGCATATTGAAGAAATGACAAACCAACCTTTTGTTTCTGTCAGTGCATCGCATTAAGCCATAGTTGCTCCAAAAAACCCCACCATTGTTTGAAAATATGGTTTACCTCCCACAAACAATCAATGATTATTTCCTAAACCCACACATTAGCAAGCAAACCCAGTCATTGCTGTCTTTAGCCATGTTCCAAAGACAAAGTTCATGCTATATTAATGAGCACAGTTTCCAGTAAGAGACACAATCAGGAATTTCTGGGAATTGAGGTCCGCACCACTTAAAATTGCAGAGGTTGGAACGTATAGCTTTAGCTAAATGAAGATGGCTCTCTTGTAGTTCTAAATATGATGTAAGCCTACTTGAGATTGTGATCTATGATGCCACTTGTTCAGAAAAATCAGACTGAAACTGAAGGAAATTGATCCATGTTAATAAATAATTATAGTTTATTGTATTTATTAAATTTATTTGCCACCCATCTCATTATGAAGCAACTCTTCAGCAGTTCCTGGAAAATAGTTCTCTAGCATGTTTCCATTCCTACTTTGGTTGTTCCAGAGAAGAAATTTGATTTTGAGTCCAAAACAAGAGACAATATTTTTCAGGATGTTTTCAACAGCAGTGATAAAAAAAATCCTTAACAAAAGAATGCCAGCATTTGATTACAGAAGCAAGAGATGTTTAGAAAACTAGGTTGCAGCCTGTCTCAGCCATCTTCTACAGAACAGGCAAAAAAGAAAAAAAAAGAAAAAAAAAGAGCAACCAATGTCTTCCAGCCTCAGATTGTCAACTTGCCGTCTTTTTAGATTTCAGGTGTCACATCCAGTTTAGGGATGGGAAACCTCTGGGGAAATCTCTCCTAGCATTGCAGGGTGAGTTACAGAAAAGTGATTGAAAATATATTTATAAACTGCCAGAAGCTGGACTTCATAGTTGAAAAAAACTAAAAGTATTTTGTGAACTATATACTAGACCAGGGGTCTCCAACTTTGGCAACTTTAAGCCTGGAGGACTTCAGTTCCCAGAATTCCCCAGCTAGCTTTGCTGAATTTTGGGAATTGAAGTCCTCCAGGCTTAAAGTTGCCAAGATTGGAGACCCCTGCACTAGGCTGTTTCACTGCTCAGTCTGAACTCCCTCCCTCCCTCTCCTCCTCCCTCTCTCCTCCCCTCCTCTCTCACACACATCTCAAAATAGATTTTGTATCACACAGCTTGTTGTCAGCAATGATTGCTTCTTTGTCTTTCATGCAGGCAAATTTCTTCTTTATGAGCTAAGGCTTCTACTGATACATACACACACACATATAAAACATGTCATAGATTAATATTGCTAGCTTGTAATTCTACTTTTTGAGAATAATTTTGTATGTAGCAAAAGAAATTCAGGATGATAATGGAGGCTGATTCAGTTTGTTCAATCTGAATGATCTTCCTGGATATTAAGCCTAGATCTTTGAACTCTTAAAATTATTCTTTGTATTATGGCTCAGTGTAATATGGCTCAATCTTAAAAAAACAGAATGCGAATGACTGTGTATCTATTGTAAACATTAAACATTATCTAAAATTAAGGGGAAAATAATGTTTGTGAATCATGCACAATAAAAGATTGTAGAGATTGAATATTTATTGCTGTCATTAAAAGTCAGAAAAGTTGTAAATTTACACCCATAATTTAGCCAAGATATGCCAAGGGTTTATTCACTTCAGTGCTGTACTGAACTATATAATGTAGCCTTTCCTCTGCATCACAGAGAAAATTTTAGAAAAATTGGTTTTCATGGGTATCCTGAAAACGTCTGGCAGTTTAAGGAAGAACAAACATAACAATTGAAAAGCATGATGTATGTTTACTTTACCGAGATGTAGACTCGGTGACATTTCTTTAATCAAAGGATAGAAGCAGTGGTGGGATGCAACTGGTTTAACAACTGGTTCAGTGGGTGAGCATTTTGTGGGTCCATGTGTGCTTTGCGCTCACGCACTTAATATGTGGTTTGCTCACACGCAGCGTTAAGAAACCACCCATTTTCAGCTTAAAAACTTACCTTCTACATCCGCACTGGTGAATAAAACAGCCGATGCACGGCAATCCTCTGTGCTGTGTGAATCAGCTGAGCTAAAAAACCCAGGGAAATATAGGACAGGAAAAGGCAGGGGCGGGTGGGCCAGTAGAATCTCACCACTGGATAGAAGATGAGGGGTGTTCCAGACAATCTTAATATTCCCATCATGAATGTTTGAGTTTTTGAAAGTTACTTTTAACAACATCTGGATTCTCCTCGGTTGCCACCTGTTTTGGTCCTTTCTATAGCCTTCCTCAATCTAATTCTTTACAGATATGTTAGGCTACAAATTCTAGTATTCCAAGTAATATTTACATTGGTTTGAAAATTTGTTCAGCTGGTAAGAAATATTCACTTTGTTGATTAATATGAACTAAGATATGTAAGGCTACAATAATGGGTAATTATAGTTCTTCCGCTCCTTAACAAAGGCACCTATAAACAAAACTAACTTCAAGTCAGCAGTTATCATATGGGAGTTGTGGGATGAAAAACGTTGATTGGGTTCACTCACCATACTGTCAAAAGTCAGTTTAACTATAGTTTGTATTTTAAGGTTCATATCTAATAAGTGATAATGATTTATAAACAAGGTGGTTGGTTCACACAAATGACAATGCAATTGTCAATGCAATTATGAACACTAGCATTTTTTTCCTTTCTTGTATGAAAAGTACTTTTTGGATATTTTTAAATGTTCTACAGTTTGGAATTTCATCCTCTGCAACTGTGGTCCAACCCGTACCATATCACCCCACCACTCCAAAATGTTATAAATTATTGAAGAGAAAATATGCCCAATTAAATTTAACTGCTTACAAATCTTGTTTTCGTAGCTAAAAGTAGCATAGTGGGAATGCAATTTGAATCAGGAACACATCATTCAAAATTTATATTTTTTTCTCATGCTATACTTAATTTCCAAATTCCCTTCCCCGTAACTAGAATCTATAATAGGAAATAATGTTCACATGTAGCCTAATATTCAATTGATCAGATTCAAAATTAAGGCTAGGAGGCTTATGTCCTGTAGGAATTTAGCAGCCACCCCCCTCCTAGAAGAATGAAATATTTTGGAAAATATTTAAAAAGGCAGAATATATTTCCCTGGATGAGAAATGGAGAAACATGTTTTAAAGACAAAGCAGTTCCCTGCAACTTCCTGCCACCCCCCACCTTTGTCAATGGACCATCATTTGCAACACAATAGAACAGAAACTCACCACATGGCAAGGCTCAGACAAGCTTGAGGGACAGCCTACAATGTTAACTAAGACCCCTAGACCACCTGGGAGTTTGACAACCAGTCAGGATACTCTTCCTGTGCCCCAGAAAGTTCAAAGCTCAGAAAAAGCATAAAGCCAGGGAGCACACAGGATCTCAGCCCTTTTCTGTTCAGGAACTCAAGCCATGTGATCCTGACCACCATTAAATCATCTTTCCAAGCAGTCTCCATGTTTCCAGTGTCTTTGTCCCCACTTGGAACTGAACCCAGATGGATATTTCTTCCAACAGTCCAAAAAGGTGATATTTATGGAGAAACTAGAAATAAACTAAACGTCTCTCTTTTGACGAATTGCAGAGGTGTGTGATTTTTGTAAAGTCTTAACAGAAAGAATTTCCCTTGGAGATACACAGTTTTTATGACATTGGATGTGTTCCCTTTCAACTCACCAAGCATAGTGAAAGCAATAACCAAATAACATGTGGAAGGGACTTTGTAGATCTTCTAGTCCAACCCGATACCATTTCAAACAAATGGTTATCCAATCTCTTCTTAAAAACTTCCAAGTTGTTCCACCAATTAATTGTTCTCACTGTCAGAAAATTTCTCTTAGTTCTAGGCTGCTTTTCTCCTTGATTAGTTCCCATCCATCGCTTCTTATCCTTCCTTCTAGTGCTTTGGAAAATAGGCTGATCCCCTCTTCTTGGTAGCAGCCTGATAGATATTGGAACACTGCTATTATCTTACCTCTAGTCCTTCTTATCATTAAACTAGTCATATCCTATTCCTGCAACTATTCTTCATATGTTTTCACCTCCAGTCTCCTAATCATCTTTGTTGCTCTTCTCTGTACTCCTTTTAGAGTCTCAACATCTTTTTTATATCATGACGACCAAAACTGGATTCGATATTCCAAGTGTGGCCTTACAAAGGTGGTACTACCATGTCACGTGATCTTGACTCTATGTCACTAGGACTGTGTTGGCTTTTTTTGGCAGTTGCAGCAAACTGATGGCTCCTAATTAAGGGATTGTCCACTAGATTCCAAGATCCTTCTACACAGGGATGCCAAACTCACGGGGTCATGGTGACGTCAAGTGATGTATAAGGACCTTTTCCTCCTTTGCTAAACTGGGCACGGGCATGGCCAGCACGTAATGCCCCTGGCCTGCAGGCTGGGTGTTTGACAGCCCTACTCTAGGAGTTACTACTGTTGAGTCAGGTTTACATTACTGTAAAAATGGTAAACAAATCCAAGATCAGAAGAAATCCACTTTTTGATGTAGATTGTTGTTTTACTTTTAAAATTATAACTACACAGCAATACTCTTTCTTTAAGTCTTTTAATAAGGCCCAAATTTTAACCCTTTGATTGTTTCAAAAATAAATCTGAAATGTGTGTGTGTGTATCTTATAAAACATTAAGGGAGTAGGAATATAAATGTTGGTAGGAAGAGTAACTGCTACTGCACTGTAATTGTTCATTGATGAATAAAAGAAAGTTCTTTATGTTACATATAGTTATAGCTAAACTGTTGAGCTTCTCTCTGTACTTTATAAGCTTCGCTCTCTGTCTGAGGAACATGGTCTGAGAAATGTGTGAATAAATAAAGAATTACCAATTTTTTGGGAGTTTAAGACGCACCTTAGTTTTTGGGGAAAAAAATAAGAAAAAAGCTGATTGGCAGGTGGATTGGTCTCCCAGAATACTCCCAGTCAGCTGTTCCCAGAGGTGAATTTTAGCAACAGGTTCCTTGGTTGTGAGCTCTGTGCCTTGCTTTTTTTTTCTGCCTCTGAAACTCTTGTTTCAGAAAAAAATTCTTTCTGCCTCTGAAAGCCTCCAAAACAGAACTTCAGAAAAAAAGCCTCTGATGCGCTGTTTGGGGGCTTCTTTTCTGAAGCTTCTTTCAGCTTCTGAAACCTCTGTTTGAAAAGTTGGGTGGGGCTACATCTGGAGTATAAGATACACACAGATTTTCTTTTTTGGGGGAAAAAGGTGCGTCTTATACTCCGAAAAATACAGTACTTTTAAAAAAACTTTCACAGGTAAAAGCAATGGGCCTTAGCAGAGAAGACAAGCACTTGCTCCATTTAATCTGGAATTCTAAAATAAAAATAAAAATAGGAAAACAGATCTTGCACTCAGGAAGCCTTGAGTTTTCCTCGTTGTTCCCAATCTGACTATTGACAATGGTGAGGACAGTGGGGAAGAATGTTTTTCTATTCTAAGGAATTCTGATAGATCAGAAAAACTATACAACCCTCAAGAACTCAGCAGTGTAGCTAGCAGTGGAGCGTAACAGAGGCTGGTGCAGCATACAAATAAAGGCTTTGTGTTAAAGATGTGAAGCTTGCTTTCACTTGGAGGTCATATTACTTTGGCCCTCAGAGTGGTGATCTGAAGTATCATGGCTGCTCCTGTGGCAAGTATTGCATCCGCTCCAGTTTGCAATGATTAATAGGCAGCAGGACCAGCCCTGAAAATTCATTCTTCACCAAAAGCCAAGAGATTCTCGAGTATTCTTTTCCACATTTTTACCATCCTTACTATCGGTTTATTTGAAGCTCATAATACCTAAAGAAGAATGTGAACGTTTGTGGAATCTCATAAAGCAGAGCATTTTTGCCACTAGGGGTTGCACTTTTAAAGACAATATTTTGAGTAGCTTCCAAGTGCCACAGACAGCGTGACAGTGATATTATTAAAAAGAATAAGGTAGAAATCATCAGCCCATTTGGGGACTATTTGGGGGAACTAGAACTCCCATTTACTATTTGAGTAAATGGAAGTTGTAAGAAAGAAACCTATTTTCTAAAAATAAAACAAATAAAAAAACCCTATTTTCCAAAGCACCAGAAGGCAAGACAAGTAACAATGGATGGAAACTAATCAAGGAGAGAAGCAACCTAGAACTAAGGAGAAATTTCCTAACAGGGACAGCAATTAACCAATGGAATGGCTTGCCTTCAGAAGCTGTATGTCCTCTATCACTGGAGGCTTTTAAGAAGAGCCTGGATAGCCACTTGTCTGGAATGATATAATAATGCACCCATAGAAAGCAGAAGTCCGAGGCAGCTAGATACCTCAAAGAACAATTTATTGGATACATCATATTGGCACAACTGGTGAAAACCGACTCTGAAATTTCCTGCGATTTTCACCCAGTTAAAAGTGAAAGTTCCCCCTTTCCCCCAGTCATCCATCACATTGTCCAATAGAGGTGCTGGCTGGTTGCTTGGTTACTCTACTCCTTCTCTTTCCAGCCACCTGTTAAAACGACCTTGGTTCCCATAGGAAAATTTTTGTTTCGGCTACTAAACCCCAGCTATCTATTTTCCTCCCCCCCCATCCAGTGGCAACTCAGAAGCCGTAAAGATGGTGTGAACCAGGTTCTCTTCAGGACTGACAATAGGGTCTCTTGTTCAAATGGGGGTTGGACTAGAAGGCCTCCAAGGTCCCTTCCATCCCTGTTATACTGTTAGAATTCTGAAAAGAGATAAAGACTATAAATCAAAAGGAGTTCACAGATTTTAAGAATAAGAATAACACAAGGAGAAATAACCTTTGAGTCTCCAGAGACTTCCAGAATACAGGAGAAAGAAGTAAGCCTTGAGTTTCCAGATCTTCCCACCAAATCTACAAGGAAGATCAACACCCCCTTCCCCAAAGATACACTAGGAATAAGAGGGAAATATTGTGATGTATACCAAAGACAGTATCAGTTTTAGTGTGCCAGGTAGCTTCACTATTTGAGTAGATTTTACATAGTTGGAGATTGAACTGCAAACCAAGCTCCTTTATATTAATACTGATAATTAGTTAACAGAGGAATGTCTATGGAGATTCCCAGCCATCCAGGTCATGGTTGTCCCAAAGGTGCTTTTTTCAAGAGGCAACTGGACTTTCTGGTTTTTCTTTGAAGACGTTTCATTTCTCATCCAAGAAGCTTCTTCAGCTCTGACTGGATGGTGGAGAATAGAAGGATATATACTCCTTGCAGACAGATGTCATTTGCACTCTTTTAGCAGGTCATTAAGGTCACCTGGAGGTTTGTGTGTGTCGTCAGGGTCACCTGAGTGGTGCAAATGGATGTGGAGCCTTCTTGGAACCATTGAAAGAACTGTGTTATGGATTGGAGATAGGTGATGTCATATCCCTACCCCTCTGTTGGGAGAGGGATGTTCAATTTTGACACAGATGGACTCTTTAACCCCTCTTTCAAACCAGTGGTCCTTTCTATCCAAAATGTGGGCTTTTCTGTCTTCAAAAAAGTGGCCTTTATCTTTTAAATGCAGATGAACTGCTGAATCTAGTCCTGATGTGTTTGTTCTCCTATGTTAACAGAGGAACATATTCTATGTGAGATTTAAATAATCTGAACTTAAAAATGGACCATTTTAGGGAAATAGATGCCTTACTGCCAGAGAAATATATTTTAAAATATAGGTATATTTTCCAGGGAATGAGTTGTTGGGTGCACCTTAGTTTAAATGAGACTGCACCAAATTAAAGGAAATGATGTATGCCAGCATAATTTTATTTGCAGCTGTGGTAGGCTAACACTATACAGCAGTTCACTTAGTGACCGTTTGACATTACAATGGCGCTGAAAAAAAGACTTAAGACTGTTTTTCACATTTACAACCTTTGCAGCATCCCCATGGTCACATGATCAAAATTCAGGCACTTGGCAACTGGCTCATACTTATGATGGTTGCAATGTCCCCAGGTCATGTGATCACCTTGTGCAACCTTCTGACAACCAAAGTCAATGGGAAAACCAGATTCACATAACAACTGTGTTATTCACTTAACAATTACAGTGATTCACTTAACAAATGTGATAAGAAATGTCATAAAATGGGGCAATATGTACTTAACAACACCAGTTTTGGGCTCAATTGTGGCTGTAAATTGAGGACTACCTGTATACACTATTCAGGGGTGTCAAACCCGATTGAATCACGGGCTGTATTGTGAGGTATTGGGATTGTTTTTGCCCTTGCAGAGCTGAGGTGGGCATTGCCTGCATGGCCCATATCCGGCCGTGGGCCATGTGTCTGACACCCCTGCATTATTTGCTGATTTCTCCATATTCATCTATCATATCATGGTTTATTGTTTTCTCCTTTTTCTTGGAATGAATTCTTCTTGATCACAGACTCAAGTCCAGGGCTGAAGAAGCTTCTTGGATGAGAAGCAAAACATCTTAAAAGAATAACAAGAAAGTCTAGTTGCCTCTTGAAAAAGCACCTTTGGGGAAACCATGATCTGGATGACCGAAAATCTCCGTAAACAGACTCCAACACATTTCTGCAGCTCATGAACACGTCTTTCAAGCTCTCATTTCACAACTTCATACTGATTGTAATATTGCTTTTATCTTTCAGCATAAATCCTCAGCCAGTTATATAATGTGCATGTGCTTGCAACTATGGCTACTTTTATTTTTAAATAGGTGGTTGCATCTCCTAGCCTATAGTATTGTTTACTTTGAAAAACTCACCTTTGGAGAACATGGATGTGCAGTGAGTGAAAAGCAGCCAGTTCAAATCTGGATACAGCAGCAGAGAGAAGAACTGCCATAACAGCCAATCACAAGAAAGCAATCTGTCAAGGTCAGATGAGACCCAGAGGATAGCAACCAAAGTTAAGAAAGTTCATGGTTAACTGCCGCACAGTAGATCACATAACAGCCAACAAAAAGCTGAGATGACATGGAAGGGAACGTGTGGCAGATGCTGTTGGCAAAGGATAAAAGGACAAGCTATACAGGCCTCTGGCAAAACACCTCTAATTGTGCACGCAACTATTATCTATGGCAAGCTTCTTCCTTCCCAATACCCATGCATTACTTGATTGGTTTTGTAATGCCAGCAAATGAGTATGAGTATGTGCATGCATGTGTTATGCTTAACCAACTGTAATTAATACACTTTTGTATTTTAACAGAGTTTCTCTGCGTTCCTTTCGAGCAGTTCATTACTGCATAACATCCTGAGCCTTTACGATTTCCTTTGAGTGAAAAAACGCACCAAGACTATATGCTGCGAAGCCTCAGCTGCCTCTTTTCTAGCTTCATCTGGGCTAGGTAGATTGTGAGGGATGTGATCTGCATGTAGAGTTCAGCAGGGAGCTTGAAAGAGGAAAAGGATGAATGAAATATAAATTGAAGACTTGTGACAAGAATAGCCCTAGAGGATCAGGCCAAAGGCGGTCTACTCTAGCATGTGATTTGTCAGAGTGGCTAACCAGATGTCTCTGGGAGGCTCTGGAAAGCCGGAGATGAAGACCTGTCCATTTTTCACCATTGTTCCTTGGAAATGATATTTAAAGATATTCTCTCCCAGCCCCCATCCTGAATAGAATGTTGAAATATTCAGCATTGGCTTCATTTTGGAATGCTAGACCTTCATCAGACATTGAAAAGATATTCTTATCCAAGCATTGTTTGTCCTGATGCAATTAAAGCCTGGCAACCATAATTTGAGGTGCTGACATATTTCACACATCTTTACAAGATACGTACTTCTGGATATTATGTTTAATTGAACAGGATAGGAGCCAGCTCACTCATTTACTTTTCTCTAAACTATTATCCTTTGGCTCAAATCTTGGGCCTGAATCATAGAGGTAACTTTGTGTAGTTGGATGCCCACTGAGAAAGGTGATTAGACTTCAGCTAGGTCAAACCAAGTTGTGAGTCATTATGTTTTACAAGTTTAAAGTTGGTGTGCCAGTTAACTATATTAAAATGGTACTGTTTATAAGCTCCCCCACCCCAAAACAGAACTAACAAAAGTAGAATGCATGGTGGAATAACTTGCCCCCAGAACTTGTGAATGTTCCAACACTGGAAATTTTTAGGAAGAGATTGGACAACCATTGTCTGAAATGGTGTAGGGTTTCCTGCCTGAGCAGGGGGTTGGACTAGAAGACCTCCAAGATCCCTTCCAACTCTATTATTTTATTCTATTTGTCCTGGCTGTGAGAGTTGGGAAGGAAGCACTGAACAATTAATGCTTTCGAATTCTGATGTTATAGAAGACTCTTGAGAGTCCCCTGGACTGCAATTCCTTTAGTCAATTCTAAAGGAAATTCCACCCTGACTGTTCTTTGGAAGGACAGATAAGGTAAAGAAAAGGTTCCCCTCACACATATGTGCCATTCATCCCCATTTCAAAGCCAAAGAGCCAGCGCTGTCTGAAGACATCTCCGTGGTCATGTGGCTTGCATGATTAAGTACAAAAGGCTTTTACCTTCCCAAAACGCTTTTACCTTCCCACCAAAGGTGGTCCCTATTTTTCTACTTGCATTTTTTACTTGCTTTCAAACTACTACATTGGCAGAAACTGGGACAAGTAACGGGAGCCCCTTTACGCAGCACTAGGGATTTGAACCGCTGAACTGCTGACCTTTCGATCGAGAAGTTCAACATCTTAGCCACTGAGCCACCGCAATAGTGATACAGATTCTGAAGCTCAAATACTTTGGATATCTAATGAGAAGAGAGGACTCATTGGAAAAGACACTGAAAAATTGAAGGCAAATGAAGAAGGGGATGGCCAAGTATGAGATGGATAGTGTCATTGATGCAACGGGCATTGGTTTAGGCAGACTCTGGCAGAACAGGGGATCCTGCTATGGTCCAGGGAAGAGTCAGACACAACTTAACAACTGAACAATATTCGTCCCACATATTAAATTTCTAAATAAGAACTTGCAAGTACATTCTATATGAACAAACCCATCTTGAGCATTTCCTTCCCTCTATAGTGAATTCTATTCATTCTGACTGAGTTGACTTTGATGTGAGCATGTTTACAGTTGGAGTCTAACATTAATTGCCCATTTAGATCCAACTATTTCCAGGTGCTGCCAGAAAGATGCGTGTCTTCTGTTCTCCATGAATAATAACATAGCTAATTCCTTTTGCTTTGCAGAAACAAGTGATTACCAAGTGAGCTAATTATCTATTGAGATGCCTACTTCTCTCTGCCATTTGGTGACAGACCATTCTCACCTTATATTCTGATCTTCAGAAATTATAATTGTGGAGACTGGTAAGGATCTGCATAATGGCCCTTTCCCCTTTATCTGGCAGTCTGGGTGACGCATTGTAGCAAGCAAAAGTGGAGGAGAAGTTCAATTTAAATGAAAAGAGGCAACACAGCCTATTACCCTTACCCTAATTATATTATAATTCTGCCTGGGAAAGTAATTTTATATTATGTTTTAACACATGTTTTCCCTGAATTCATATGGTTATGATTTCTTTGGTTTATCACCACATTGGGTGTGACAGTCGTCCAATATTTATTGGAAGGTCTGAAATGGAAGGCTGATTGCAGTGAACATGATGGGATTTCAATACTATATTCTGCCATGGATCAATATGATTGATAAATGTCTCTATATTAGCTTTCTAAATCAGGAATATAGCAATAGCAATAGAACTTAGACTTATATAGGCTTCATAGTGTTTTTACAGCCCTCTCTAAGTGGTTTACAGAGTCAGCATATTGCCCCCAATGATCTGGGTCCTCATTTTACCCACCTTGGAAGGATGGAAGGCTGAGTCAACCTTGAGCCTGATGAGATTTGAACTGCTGAACTGCAGCTAGCAGTCAGCTGAAGAAGTCTGCAGTACTGTACTCTAACCATTAAGCCACCTTGGCTCTTGAACACTTAAATGAACACTTAAATGGAGATGGAGGAGACACCCCCCTCAATATTGTCCCCTACCCTAAATCTAGAAGAATTGATGATTTTTCCCCCCTCCCTCATTCCAAAACATTTCATTCAACAGTAAGTCAGATATTCAAATCTTATTTGGAACACACAAATTAATCCTCCATTTTTAGTAACTTTTCCATGGTTTAAATCGTTAAATTGTCTATGATATAGGATCTAGAGTCCCCCCGCCATGATTCATGGCCAAAGTGAAAGACATAAAGGATGGGTGAATAATTCATCCAGAAAATAGGGAAACATTTACCTATTGCCTATGTCCATTGCAGCAATTTAGCGAAGTCAGTGTGAGGGCTTCTTTATGACTAAGAAAGAAAAACAGCTTGATCTTCCCCATTGTGTTTGAAAAGCTGTATGTAGTGCTGTCTTACAATGCCAACCCTCGATGCAGGGAACAATAAAAAACTCCATGGAAGAGAGGTGAGGATATTGATTCTGTGTGCAAAATGCGCATTTGATAGCTTTGTTGGACAGCACAAAGAGAAAGGAAGAAGGAGTTGTATGCATCAATCGAGAACAGGTTCACGAGTGGAGTCCATAGCAGGGGTGTCAAGCCTTCATATATTTATTTTCCCCCTGTGGCAGTCAGTCAAAGCAAAATACAAACTGCTTCTTCTTCTTTTTTTAAAAAAAGGCTAGGTTGATGGTTATCTTTTCTCAGAAATGCTGTTTTGTACAGCCTAAAGCAATAGCCCCCAATGTTTTTATTTATTTTATTGATTTATTTTGTCACAACGGTATATATAAGCATAAGCATGAAAATAACTATGTAATATATAAGCATATATATAAGCATAAGTATGTAATAACTATATTAATTGGATATAATGAAAGGAAACAGTAGGACAGGAACGGTAGGCATATTTGTGCTCTTATGCACGCCCCTTATAGACCTCTTAGGAATGGGGTGAGGTCAATAGTAGACAGTTTTTGGTTAAAGCTTTGGGGATTTTTTTTGTCTCTTTGTTTATTCTGGGTATGTCTTTCCAATTATTATTTCCTTTTGTATTTAATCCACACTCATTCATTTCTCTATTCATGAATTATTTTCTATTTGTTTTATCACATGCGCATATTAAATATCCCATTCCTACTTTATTCAATTTCCTTTTATATTTCCCTGGATGTACCTTTTTTTTTTACTTCCACACAAGGAAGTGCACAAAACCACACTCCTTCATTCCATGCAACAAGCCATATATTTTCTACTTTCTACCTCATTTGCACATTTTAAAAATTCATTCTATCTCTTTGCCATGTATGTATAACTTGCAATTTCCCATTTTCTCAGTGAAATACATTGATCTTCAAAAATATCCATATCTATACTCTGCATTGCAACATAAAAAATAATATGATGTAATACAGAGCATAGGTATGGAAATTATTGACATCAGGATATGTGGAAGTAAAAATTGTCATTCACTTCAATTCATTAGGAACAGTTTGCTCTTGCACCAAAATGCATTGACATTCATGTACACCTGACCAGCACACTAATAATATCATTATCATTCCATAGGCTTTAATCAATATCCTTGGCTTAGTCTTTGCCCATTGTTGAACCATTTGATAAAAATTACATTTATTTTCATGCACAATTTATTTCCATCATGAAACTCTTTTATTGTATTTGACAACTGTCAACTTTATATATATGGAAACTGTATGTTTCTTTGTATATTTATTTTTAGGTTGCTGGTGGATCAGAGGGGGTTAGGGTTGTTGTGTGACCAGGCTCTGGGGAAGTGCCCTTGGTGTTTTTACCTTCTAATGTATATTAAGACTGTTTAATCATTTGCTGTTTCTAAATTAATAATTAGGTTTTTTTCATTTCTGTTCTCTCTACAGAAGGCTTTTTGTTTAGACATCTTCATCTATTTCCAAAGGATTTTTTTTAAATTTCAGGATCCAATTTGGGTCAGTCATTAGGACGAGAGGTTTTGTCTTCCGAGCTTTCAGGCTCAAGCTGGGGCTCATCTTCAGGGAAGTCCCGAAGGTGCTTTTTCAAAAGGCAACTGAACTTTCTGGTTTTTCTTTGAAGATGTTTCACTTCTTATCCAAGGAGCATCTCAGAGCTGAAGAAGCTTCTTGGATGAGAAGTGAAACATCGTCAAAGAAAAAGAAAGTCCAGTTGCCTCTTGAAAAAGCACCTTTAGGACAACCATAACCTGGACGACTGAGAATCTCCATAGTCATGTTCAGGGAACTTCTCTCTAGCAACAGAAGGAAGAAAGGAAAGGAAAGGAAAGGAAAGGAAAGGAAAGGAAAGGAAAGAAAGGAAGCAGAAAGGAAGCTAGAGAGAAGTTCCCTGAAGATGGACTCCAGCATGTGTCCAAAAGCTTGGAAGACAAAACATCTGGTCCCGCAACATTATCCTGGGACACATGTATTCATCTTTTTTTAATTCCATCAAGATTATTTACATTTTGTTTGCCTCTTTTAATAATTACAATTCCTTGCTCTCTCTGATTATATTCTTTGCAATTATTTTTTTCCTCTTCAATACATTTTATCTACATTATCTTTTCCTTATCCTAACTTTTGAAGCAATTGTTTTCTTATATACATTTTCCTCCCTCATAGCTTTTTTCACATCGTAATTCCACAGTTTTTATACTTCCCAGGAGTGTAACTCCACACAGTTCTGTGGCACTCTGTTGCTTTTTTCACTCTGTCCCCACATCCTCTTTCTTTGTATCCAGATTCTGTTCATTCTATTGTTGTTAATAATTCTTTCTCTTCTTGCAGTCATTATACTTTTATTCATGTTTTTTTGTTTTTTTATGCCCCTTTCCCCTTATGATTCAGTTTTGAACAAAACAAATAATGTTCTTCCTCATATTCAGAAACTCTCATATTAAATGTTGCAGTCATTCATCATAAGCAAACAAGTCATATATGTTTTTAAGTTGTTTCTTTTGCTATATATTTATCTTATATAGCAAATAATACATATAAACAGCTTAGGCTTCAACAACTCATTTGGAATTTTAAAAGTATGTTATGGACACTCTCATAATATGAGTTCCATTTTATGGATGGTAGTTTGCAAAACTCTGTTTAACACACACACACACACACACACACACACACACAGAGAGAGAGAGAGAGAGAGTTTATTTGTCAGTTATTCCCTCTAACTTTCAGAGTGCCTTCTAGATCTTCACTTTAACTCTACCTTATTTCTAGGTAGATTCAAACACTTCCAAAAAAAATATTGGACTGCCAAAGCATGTTAGGACACTGACTCTTTGTATTTTGAATATATATCTGGGTTGTATACGAAGCCTAGACATACATTTAGAAATAAACATTCTGGTTATCACAGATTCTTTTAAAAATTAATGTGCTAGCATCACATTCCTCTCAGAAGCGTCAAGGCACTTCTAGATT
Source organism: Ahaetulla prasina (assembly GCF_028640845.1). Classification (NCBI taxonomy): domain Eukaryota; kingdom Metazoa; phylum Chordata; class Lepidosauria; order Squamata; family Colubridae; genus Ahaetulla; species Ahaetulla prasina. The sequence continues at coordinate 39,763,625 of NC_080544.1, read as the reverse complement.
GAAAGGATTAGCCGGTTACATTACCATTGCCTCAGGGGATGCCCAATTGAAGATTCCTTTCATTTCTCCTGCAGGAGCTGGAGTGAAGGACAGGAGCTCATCCCAGGCTTATCAAGCGAGTCTCCTAACCACATAAGCCACTGTGCTCCTTAAAGCACAGTGGTGCTTTAAGCACCACTGTGCTTATGGTACTAAATTCAAGACTCTGGGTTTGGAAGAAAAAGAAAAAAGCCACTTCACTTTTTGGCTTATTTTGGTCTTTCAGGCAAGGTTACTACAATTTAATTTTGCATTTTGGAGATTCTGTTCTGATTACCCAATTAGCTAATGACAGTTATATAGAGTATAAATACAAATTGGTATAGCCTAAATATATATATATATACACTGGATAACAGCAAGCGTAGGAAATAAATATAATATTGACTACTACTTGTCATTTGCATTGAGGGGTAAGGCACAATAATACTACGCTCTCAGCTGTATAATTTGGCAGGAAGCTAAACCAGACAGAATTTGACCAGTGCCCCAAACTCCAACTTATTGAATGGTCTTATCTTACTCTTTTTTAAAAAAATCAACAGAACTGATCGCAAACAGAAGAAAGAGAAGGACACAGACACTTTGGGTGCAGGACATGTTAAAAATATTATGTTACTTTTAGTGCTCCAGGTGACTGAGGAAGAACATTCAATATTACTTCATGACATGCTGGATCTCCCCTGCAAGGCAGAAAATGATAAACCCCATCTGGTAACCTGCCTCTTAGGAAGTACCATGGTTATTATACAACGATATACCCAACTGAACAATTTTACCAATGGATTTAGCTTCAGTAAAAAGAAGTGCTGCAGGGAGAGAACCAAGAAGAGACTCAGTGTTGCAATCTCTTTTCTAAACTAAAAAAGGCTAGGCTGAAGGAATAGTGTTGCAATTAAAAAAATTCTAAATGAGATGCTTTCAAATTGGAAAAAATAAGTAGTTTGTCTAATTAAACAGTATCCTTAGTTAAACTTAAGAGTTTTCTCTTCATCTTTCTATAAACTCTTTATCCAAATCTCAGACCAATGCACCACCTTCTTTATCAAGCCTTATTAGACAACACCATTTTAACAGCAGTATAGACATCTTTATCCAGTTCTGTATCTGGTGAATTAGTCTGTGATGATTTGTAGTCCTGATTGCACATAGGGATCAAATCAGGGTGTTGGGGAAAATACCTGGTGATTTGAGAGTGGAACCTGGAAGCTATTTGGACTATATGTTATCAGAAAAATATATGCTATAAGTTAAATTATAGGTCATGTTTGAAAGTGTTTCTGTAAGCATTATAAAATCTTGGTAGGTTTGTTCACATCAGTGGAAGCACTGAGGAAAAGCATGAGCCTCATTCTGAATTAATTGCCACCTCCAGCTCTTCTCTAGAGAAGAGTTGACAAGATGACCCAATAGGGTGTGACAGTAGAATCAGGATATAATGATCAGTTGCTGTCAGATGAATAATTCTCCCCATTATCTTAAAATGTGTAGAATGGCCTTAATGAAGAAGTTCCATTCTAATCTTAAAACAAAAAGAAGAGTCTATATATCAGCCTTGTCACCTATGCAGCAACTTTGAGCTGAATTAATTGCTTTCTTTCTCTTCTGCATTCTGTTTCTTCTGAATTGTTTGTTGAAAATTAAACAGGACCTTCGTGTGGTTTCTGCTGAAGAAACAAAAAGCAAGCTGGGAATGTACTGTGTTTTTATGTTAATGCAATTTCTTATCCCTCTCCCTCATTCATTTAAGTTAATTCAATGCATTTAACTAATAATATTACTATCAATTATTCATTCTCTTTAACATTTAAAAACAACAACTCTGCAGTAACTGTTGGAGAAATTTGGAATAGTGTGTCCAAAAATTGGGAATGACTCCTTGGTATTGCCTAGTGGCAGTGCCAGGTGATTACCGAGTGGTACACATACACTTCCAATAGATCATTGGAATATCAGATGTTGTGAAGTTGAAAAAACATTCTAGAAAAAAAGGCAATAGCAAACTATATCATGTTGCCAAGAAAACATCATGATTTGTTCATGTAATCATCAGAAGTCAAGGTCAAATATGTCTTTACATTGAAGTTATCAGACAAAAGAATTTAACTTTTCTATTGCAGACACAGTGAAATAAAGGTATTTTAACACAAGGAAAACAGGAACTGAATCATAGGGAGTAGGTTGAACCTCTAAAAAAGTCAAATGAAGGGAACTGCTATGTCTGGTCGAATATCTGTCATCAGCAGCCCTCACTTATTTGAGACTATACATTATTGTTGAGGAACATCTGAAAATCCATAGATTTTCCATCTCTGCCTTACTGACCAGATCATCAAGGAATCTAGATTCTAACTTTGTTTCACTGAATCAGAAGAGTAAAACACACATGACATATGCAACTTCTTATATCAAGTTCAGTATAATCTGCTAAAAGGGTGCAATGGTGCAAGGATTAAGATGTGGGGAATGCTGGCTGGAAAGTTAACAGGCTAAATTCAAGACTCAAGTGACACACAATGGTTACCTGTCCCAGATCCTGCCCCCCTAGCAGTTCTAAATCATGCAAATATGAGTAGATAAATAGGCATCACTTTGGTAGGAAGATATCAGCATTCCACACATCTCAGCATATAGTCATGCTGGATGTCTACAGACAACACTGGTTCCCGCAGCTAAGAAACAGAGATGAGCTCTGACCCCTACAGTCAGACATGACTGGACAGGGGAAACTTTTATTTTTATAATCTTCTGACTTCACAACATAATGAAGCTATCTGTGCAATGTGCTAATATTCACTTCGTATAAACATTATGTTTTTCTCCCTTTCTTCCCTTCCTCTATTTTTAGAAGTAGTGGGGCTTTGCTAAGAACCCTAACCAATGAACAGAACCAGGGGAATGAAATTTAAAACCCATTTACCTCCTAAAGGTTTTTTTCTCCCACTAACCTTGACAATTAATTAGCGCTAAAATAGTGTTGTGTGTATTTCATTGAAATCAACAGGAGGGAAAAATAAGTAAATGGATGTTAGGATTGATGCTGAAGTTCATTGATAGAGACCTGTAATCTCTATAGCACATGAAATTACTTAAATAGCATGAAATAATTAAGCATGGGGGAAAACATGAGTACCATTCCTCATTATTCACCATCTAAATACTTGAAAATGAGACAAATCAATAGCAGGTACTGACAAGATGTGCTTAAGATAAAGGTGTTCACATAATGAAAATGAGGATTCAATAGAGACATGGACTATCTCTGAAGAGAAAGTATTATGCAGTTAGAACATGGATTTCTAAGGTCAGATTACGTGTCATTTCAGATTTTAAGTAACTGATTTTTTTTTACACCTGTTGTTTTTCTGATTAGTTGGTTCCTTGATTGCTTTTACAATCTTAGTTTCCTGGCCTATGCAGGAAACATTTATACCAACAGTATAACTGGGATAACTGGTGAGTTAAGAATAACAGCAAAAACAACAGTGGAGAAAGCCTGTTATGAGAGTGTTATAGTACAATAATATAATAGTAATAAAATCACAACAAAAGTAGCAGAGCCACCCTTCAATAATTTTATTTTATTTTTTACAATGCCAAGGAGACATTTTGTTGGTTTCATGATAAACTTTCTGGGGAGAAATTACCATACAGAAAATGCCACTATTGAGGGGAAAAACCCAACCCTTCCTTTTGGGGTAATTCCCTTGTTTTTTGGCTTCCCTGGAAAAGAGCCTCAGAAGTATTTTGGATAAGATTGTAGGGTTTGGGTGGATAAGTATAAGACAAGATATTCCTTCTACAATAAACTGCGGAAGGTAGATTCAGGTTAGAACATTAACTTGAGGAAGTGGGAAGTCTGTTCTTCTGTTCTACTCTGGTAAAGATGGGTCTCACCTGCTAGTATTTTCTGTGCCAGATACTGGTCAGAGAAAAGCAGAGGTCTTCAAACTTGGCAGCTTTAAGACTTGTGGACTTCAACTCCCAGAATTCTAGGAGTTGAAGTCCACAAGTCTTAAAGCTGCCAGGTTTGAAGACCTCTGGAAAAAAGGATGTGGGAAGATTCTAATCAGGGCAAGATAGGGGTCAACACTGGGTTTCTTTGACTCTTGTTTTTCAGGGTCTTCTGAAGTTCAAATGGTGATGAAGACAAGGCTGGAGCCCTTAAGGGGTAAGTTGGATTTTTTTTTATTCCAATGTAAATTGGTCGGTTTGTCACTAAGCTGGCTCCCCTTCTTCCCAAAAAGATCATTACTAAGAAAAATAAACAACATATTCAGTAGATGGTGCCAAAGGCAAGGAGGAAAAGCAGAGGTGGTATTCAGCAGGTTCTGACCAGTTCTGGAGAACTGGTATTGGAAATTTTGATTAGTTTGGAGAACCAGTAAATACCATCTCTGACTGGCCCCGCTCCCATCTATTCTCTGCCTCCCGAGTCCCAGCTGATCAGGAAGAAATGGGGGTTTTGCAGTATCCTTCCCCTGGAGTGGGGAGTGAATGGAGATTTTACAGTATCCTTCTCTTGCCATGTCCACCAAGCCATGACATGCCATGTCCACCAAGCCATACCCATAGAACTGGGAGTAAAAAAAATTTGAATCCCACCACTGGGGAAAAGAGAACAAAGAGAACAAACCATGTTTTATGTATTTGCAGAGCATTTTCTTGACTAGTCTGAAATGGATATAGATTGGCGATTGGTCCCTTTTAGGCTTGTGTGTAATATCTAATTTAATATTAAGCTTTTGGGAGAAGGAAGGAAAGGTTCCTTCACTAGGTTTACCACCTGGATGGAAGCAATGACACAATGGCTACCCCTAGGGTAAATTCATTTCACTTATCAGTTACAGAAAAAAGAAAATCAAATTTAATGGTATGTAGGACTGACCTTGGGAGGTAGGAAAAACAATTGTAAACCAGCAAACATCAGGCAAAAATGCCTAAATCAGAGGTGTTTCAGAAGGTCTCCTCCCTAGTTTTCTGGAGAGTAAAGTTAAGGAGAGTAGAGACACTTTCAGACTTACAAGATTCTGTTGCCATAAAGACAGAATCTTTAACCACTCATAATAGTGGTTCCTGTTGAACTACCTCAAAGGCTTCCAGAAAATTAGTACCTGCCTCAAATTCTCATGCAATTAGGGAACTCATAACAATTTTTTAAAATAATTTAATATGTAGTTCAGGGGTGAAATCTAAAAATTTTCCCTACCAGTTCTGTGGGCATGGCTTAATTGGTGGGCATGGCTTGGTGGTCAGGTGACTGAATGGGCATGGCCAATAATAATAAATAATAAAAATAATAAAGTATACAAAACTTGGGAGCGCACTGGTTTACCTTCTTTAAAAATAGAGTCACTGGTCTACTAGCTGCCTACAGCACTGATCAGCTGTAGTGCGGCCCTTTGAAGCGCCGTGGCAGTCTTTTAAGGCCGTGTGCAGCTATATCACCACCGAGAACTTCAGGGACAGAGAAGAGGAACAGCAACGCGTGGGTGGTGGGGGCACAGGGATTTTTGCTACCGGTTCTCCAAACTACCCAACCTCATCGCTATTGGATCGCATGATCCTGTCCGAACCGGGAGCATTTCACCCCGATGTAGTTTCTTTGGAACAGTTGTAGGACCAGGTTACGGACAGATCATCATGAAGGAAATCTATCAATGTGATTGCTCTGAGTTGATAACAACTAGTTGGTATGTAATCATCATACATGGTTCACTTAGCTCCTCTGACTTACTATATTCTTCCTCAAGAGCGAGTAAATGGCAATATGAAAAATCCTCCTGAATGCAGGAGAGACTCAGAATTCATCTTTCCTTTCTGTTCCTTTTTTCATTATGAAAACCTTGATAGAAAAGATGCAGTTCACCTCTATCTATAACTTACTACAATGCTTTCTTTGTACAAATGTGAAATGCAGGTGAGGTAGTACACAAAGAATGAATATGGGTGGGGGGTGTCACTTAAAGCAGCTTGTTGTGATTGAGCACCTAAAATTATAATGAGACTGACAAAGATCTTTTCAGACTTACTGTGATAGTTCTAAAAGGTTTTATTTTGATGTCCTGAATGGTTTCTATTGTGAGTTATTTTCAAAGCATCGCATAACAGCGCTTCTTTTCAAGGACATTGGTCTATTGAAAGAATGCGCTTCAGTTAATAAACTGTATTGTGCATTTGTGATTTTTCAGTCTACATTCAGCCCAGAGTTTGATGATCTTTTTGCCTTTGCACCATCTACCTGAATATCCCTGTTTCTTCATATCCTTGACCTTTATGGGTGACTGATTTATTTTACTTCAGTTTTGTCGTCCTTCTGACACCATGAAGCTCAATACAATTAGGAAAAAGAAAATATAACACTCTCTCTCTCTCTCTCTCTCCAGGGACATAATATGCCAAAGCTATTTTTATGGAGTTAATTGTGTTTTCATCAACTATGCAGTCAAAAATGCATAGAAAAATGATGGATGGAAAAATCACCAAAACGCCCTCCCCCGAATTACAAAAATTCTCCTTTATTGGCAGTATAGGTAATTCTTAATTGAGCCCAATGTTTATGTTGGGCTCCATTAAGGATTATACCTTAATGGAGCCCAACATAAACAGAGCCAAACCCTAATTGAGCCCAACGTTTATGTTGTTAAGCGTGACATTTGAGGGGCCGGGATAGCTCAGGCAGTAGAGAAGCCTGTTATTAGAACACAGAGCCTGCAATTACTGCAGGTTCTAGCCCGGCCCAAGGTTGACTCAGCCTTCCACCCTTTATAAGGTAGGTAAAATGAGGACCCAGATTGTTGGGTTTGTAAAAAAATATATACAAATAGAATGAGACTATTGCCTTATACATTGTAAGCCGCCCTGAGTCTTCGGAGAAGGGCGGGGTATAAATGTAAACAAAAAAAAAAGTGAGTTTTGCCCCGTTTTATTCTTGCCATAGTTGTTAAGTGAATAGCTGCAGCTGTTAACCTGGTTGTTAAGTGAATCTGGCTTCCCCATCAACTTTGCTTGTCAGAAAGTGGCAAAAAAGGATCCCCTGACCCCGGGACACTGCAACAGCACTGCAACACTGCAAATATGAACTAGTTGCCAAGCATCTGAATTTTGAGCACACGTGACCATGGGGAAGCTGCAACAGTCATAAGTGTGAAAAATGGCCAGAAATCACATTTTTCAGTGCTGTTGTAACTTTGAACAGTCACTAAAAAAACTGCTGTAAAGCGAGGACTACTAAATCTGTATTATTCCCTTCATTTTCTCTCACATTTGCATTATTTCAAGCACATTTTCGTTTCTCATTAGCTTGTATTTCCCCCACCCTCAAAGAACCCCACCTTCATGCATTATATATTGTCTACTGCATGCAAGCACCACATCCATTCCTCTAACTTTTTTGTAGGCACTTTTCTTTAACCAATGTATTTTTATAGACATTTTTTAAATTGGGAAAATACTTGGTATTCGGCTTGTTTTGCTCCCCTTCTCTTGGTTGCTGCCTTCTTTTTCTATTCCATCTTTCTGTACATCATTTCAAAGTGAATTGGCAGCTGAGACACCAATGAAAGGATCTGAGAGGGTTTTTTTAAAGGCATAGTTTGAATCCCTTAAGTTTATGAATCTTTTGTAAACTGGTATAGCTTCAACTTTGCCTTTCCCTATGTATGCTGCAGCTACAAAAACAACCCCAAAATATTCTTCCAAAACCACTACTGATCCAGGTAAGGAGCTATGTGATTCAAGAGAGATTTGCAGCATACTCTTTCTTTTAACAAGATTTCAGTTGAAGTATTTGTCTTTCTGGTTACAGGAACCAGAATTCTCTGTATGTGTCCTTAAAAGTAAACACTTGGCCTTCCTCTTGGCTAAATGTGTTCAGAATTGGGTTGTTGAATTTGTTCAATCCATAACGCTGGGAAATTGTTTTCTAGTTTCTTATGTTAAAACAAACAGGTCTCATTTATAACATGGCTGGGATTATTGATATTGTTAGTTATAGTAGGAAAGAAATGTTTATCAGCAGTAATTACACTTTCCTTAAGTTTTGGCCTTTGCTTTTTATTAAAGGTTCCCATGAGTAATTAGTAAAATTGGAAAACAATTACTCACCTTTGATCATATTCTTTTAATCATCTTCATCATTAGAGTTTACAATGTATTATTAATTTTGTATTAACAATCTTTAAAAACATTTATGGATCAGTGGCACAATAAATATGGAAATTATTGAGTGGCGTGTGGATCCATCATTTGTGTCTCAATAGTAACTTTTTATGCTTAAATATATTATTATCCTTTGGGAATAAGCAAAAAGAGTACAAACGAAGGAAACTGGAGATGGTGAATATAAGCAGAGAATGTGGCAAATAGCATGAAATAGTGGATAAAATGAAATGAAATAGAAATAAGTTACGTATTTGTGAACCTGAGAGAAAGATATAAAAATCCGAATGAAAATTTTCTGAACTTGTAACAAGGAGTTCACAGGCAGGCAAGCATTTAATCGTGAACAAATGGGCTAAAATGTGTGGTTTCAACTGTGAAAGTTGCAATGTTCACTATCATCAAACTTTCTATGAGTATGTATAAAAGAAAAAATTCAAAGGCTGATGATAGTTTCCATGTTACATCCCAGCGAAAGTTGAATTGTAATAATGAATGAACTGGGGGTGAATTTGGATAAAATCTGTGTAAAAACTGGAAGAATGCCATTTAGTGTCAGGTGAAAAGACCAGATTCACATGTGAAGGTACAGTTAAAATGATTTATTACTGAACAGCCTACAGACAGGAATCTTTTCAAGTAACAGCACCAATTTGGATTTAAATAAGGGACAAGAGAATTCAAGAGAGGTTGGATTTAGTCTGCTTGTAACTACATAGGGATTGTAGGCTGATTGCTCTTTTAACTCTGTCCTCAGGTTCTGCCACTCTTTCTCCTGCATCTAGGCCAGGAGTCTGCAAACTTGGCTCTTTTAAGACTTGTGGACTTCAATTTCCCAGAGTTGAAGTCCACAAGTCTTAAAAGAGCCAAGTTTGTAGACTCCTGATCTAGGCTATGTAACACTCTCTCTCTCTCTGTTTCTATCTACACACACATGTTCTATTAGGTGACATGATTGGATGTGTGAGAACAAGTAAAACGCAGAAGAAGGCAATAGGTGTTTAGACATCCAAAACTGAATAAGCAATTGTTATCATTTGGTGAATATCTATTATCTGCTCACCTTAGAAAAGCTGTTTTTTTAAAGAAAACATTTATTTGTCTGTATTACACCAAGGAATGAATTTAAAAACATGAATGATTTGACTGTTTATACAAAAAGATTGCAAAAATAAGTGACAGAGATGAGATGAGATGTGGGTCAGATTGTGTCAAGATGAGATGTGTTAGGTTGTGTCAAGAAAAGTAGGAAAGAAGGACATGAAAGGAAGGAAAAATGGACACGAAAGGAAAGAAATAAGATAACATAACCTTTATTGTCATTTTTTCTCTGTACACACTGGCACACATTAAAAATGAAATTCTGATGCCTGTTTTCAGAAGAACACACACACACACACATACAGTATCACAAATAAGTCTAACAGTGGAAAAAATATTGTTGCAAGAATGCAATCATGTAGAATGTAGAAAATATAGAGCAATTTTGATAAACATAAATTAAAAAAATTGGAATTGAATGAAAGGGCCAAACCACGAACTACCAGCAAATGAATACAATTAAGACTAAATGCACCACATTCAGAATTTGGGAGTCCCTTAATATAAATCTAAGTTTACAATGATCTAGTGGATAAGGATAGACTTTCAAGACAGACATTCATCGTAATTTCTTAGCTTTCCTAATTTTTACATGGTTTATGATTTATACTATTGATTACTGTCAGTGATACTTTTAGATTAATTCTATTTTCATAATCACTTATATCCTTTAAAAGATACGAGTCATTTAATTACATAAAACCAAGCTAACATCATCCTGACATTTCTCATCTAACACATCCAATTTTATTGAATTCCATAATTTTTTATTCATTATGTTTTTAATTTTTATTTCGGTCTCCTTTTTCTTTTCTTGTTTTTCTTTTTCCCCCCTTCTCTATAAAATGTTCAATAAAAAAAGAATAAAACTGATTTTGAGGGAACTGAAATGAAGGAATGCTGAAAATAGCATTTTCAAGATCAGTGTGGCAATGATGGTGATATCTCGAAGAATGAAATTGAAACGAGTGTTATAAAGTTCATATCTAAGAAAAAAAAATGGCGGCTTTCATAAAAATGCCATGAGAATGATGAAAAATAATAAAACTTCAGATACAGATGGAGTAACTAGAGAAAAGATATATATTGTTTATGGAGTAGCTGTGCGATTTGTTTAACATATTTGTCAGAATTCTGATTGAGGGGTTATGAGAGGGGACAATGAAAAATATTGAAAATGCAGAATGGCTTTTATGCAGACATGAGTTTTGTTTTTCAGCAGGTCATTGGGAAATGTATGAATATGAGAAACTGTTTATTGAAAGTCTGTTATTTGTGGGAAAGGATGTGGCAAAATCCACAGTTGTGAAATAAAGCAACCCTTTAGAATTGAGTATGAATTGCCGAATATGATAAGAATAATATGATGAAACTGAAACATACACGAGAATAAATTTAATGATTGGGAAATAGCTCTGTACTTATCACACATCTCATTTTGCTCTTTCCTATCTTCTTGATTAATTAATGTAATTATGGACAGGCATATAGAAATACTTCTGATTATTTATTTATTTGTCAACAAGTACAAGGAAACAAGTAACAGTATAGACATAGACATGGACACATGAAAAAAATTGGCACAAATAAAAGGAAATAAATAAGCAAAATATAGCCATAAACACATAAAATGAGTACATATAAATGGAAACAGTAGGACAGGGACGGTAGGCACACTGGTGCGCTTATGCATGCCCCCTTAGGGACCTCTTAAAAAACATGCCAGGTCCACAGTAGACAGTTTAAGGTAAAAGGTATGGGGAATAGAGAGACTAACAACAGGATCAGGTAGAGTGTTCCAGACATTTACTACTCTATTGAAGAAGTCATATTTCCTACAATCAAGATTAGAGTGAATTACATTGAGTTTGAATCTATTGATAGCCCTTGTGTTATTGAGGTTGAAATTAAAGTACTCATTTACAGGTAGGATGTTTTGGTAAATAATCTTATGAACTAAGCTTAGGTCAGAATGTAAATGGTGTAGTTTGAAGCTATCGAGGCCTAAAATTCCAAGGCTGGTAGTATAGGGAATTTTATTTTGAGCAGAGAATTTGAGTACTCTTCTAGTAAAATATCTCTGGACCCTCTCTAATATATTGATATATATTAGAGAGGGTTAATAATATTAATATTATAATAATATTAGATATTTAATGATTTGGAACATGAATGTGTGTGTACCTTTGCATGTAGATGATGCTTTGTTTTGATTCAAATCCCAAAATATTTGCAGCAAAATTTAGATAGATTGAGGCTCCAGTGACGTCACCGCTCCTGCTGGGTGCTCTAACAGAGCACTCCGTGTTAGAAGATTGTAAAAGTCAGTGAAACAGAAAAAAAATCACTGTTCACTGAGCTTAGCATACCCTCTGGGCAAAAGAGGGTTATCAGAGTTGTGGGAAAGTGGCAGGTCTGACAGGGGGTTTGCTCTTAAGAGCGAATTTTCCTGGATTTATGACCCCACCGAATTCCACTCCCTCCAACTTCAACACGCTCCTGTTTTTATCAGGAAAAAGGAGTGGGAGAGTCGCTTCTGCTCAACAGGACTTATTAAATTGATTGATTTTCTAAGCAGACGGGAATTTCACAAGCGTTCGATCTTTGATGTAGAATCAGCACGGCAAGTACCGACTCCCTTTTTGAAACTTGAAACCTTTCTTTGTCTTTGATTAATTGACTTTTAAAATGGCGTCTGAAAGTGAAAGTAAAATTTTTTAGTACGATAAAGTAGCGTTATTTGTGGATTGTTACAAATGGAGTTTTTTTATACTGAAAGGAGGGAAGGAAAGTTGTTAAGTTTAAATTCCTGATTCTTTTGAAGACAGAATGGCAGCTAAACCTTTAAAGCCTTCTGGAAGAAGGGGATCTGAACCAAGTCTTGAGGAAATATTGAAAGAACAATTAAAACTTTCTGAAGATAGGCAAAAAGAGATGATGGAGAATTTTAATGCAAAAATAAGAGAAGATATTCTCATGGCAGTTCAAGGACTGAGTAAAAAAATTGAGGGATTGGAAGTGGAAATGCAACAGATCTCTCAGTCAAATAAGCATTTAGAAGACAAAATGAAAGGTGTTCAGAAAAAAGTGGATCAAAATGAAGATCAGGTTGTGATATTACAATATAAACTTATGGAAGGAGCTCTTAGAATTCGTGGTATGCAAGAAGAGCGAGGAGAAGACTTAAGAAAAATTATATCAGAAGCATTGGCTGAATTTATTGAAGTGGACCCCAAGAGGTAGCTTACCAAATTGATAAAATATATAGAGTTAATTCTTGGATTGCAAGACAGAGAAAGCTTCCTCGGGACATTGTGGTTTATTTTGTGAAAAGGACTATGAGAAATCAGATTCTGCAAGTTTCATATCAGACAACTTTAAAAATTGGAGAACAGGAGTTGAAGGTGTTGAAAGAGATTCCTTCAAAGATGTTAAGAGACAGGAAGGAATTTGCTTTTTTTACACAAGAACTTAAAAAACATCAGATTCAATTCAGATGGGAGGTGCCAGTTGGACTGACACTATTCTATCAAGGAAGGAGATATAGAATTGACACTGTTTTAAAGGCAAAGGATTTTCTTTCTACAGTTTTGAAAGTCGAAATAGAAGTGATAGAAAAACTTCAAGAGATTCAAGAAGGCGTGGTGATCCAAGAGCCTTCATTGCTGCCAGTATTAGAGGAACCACAAGAGCAAAGGGTGACAAGAGGAGCTCTTAAGCGTAAAGAAGAGCAACAGTCTCAAAGTAAAGTCAGGATCCCAGCATGGAAGCTGTGGGAGGAGCTAGACGGAAGATACCGGAGGAGGAGCTTCCGTTGTCTGCTTCAAAGCTTCAGGAGGCCAGTAATGGCAAATAGAATTTTGTCATGGAATGTTAATGGCTTGAATTCAGCTCAGAAAAGAAGGAAAATATTTCACTACTTGAAACAATTTAAAAATGATGTGATTTGTTTGCAAGAGACACATATAAAATTATCAGACCAAAAATATTTAATTAATTCAAAATTGGGTAACCATTTTGTTGCATCAGCTTTGGAAAAGAAGCATGGAATTGTTGTATATATCAGGAAGGATATACCAGCTAAGTTAATTGAGGCAGATATTCAAGGAAGATTTATTGCTATTGAACTGGTGATAGATGCAAAAAAGTATTTATGCACCTAATCAGCAACAAGAAAAGTTTTACAAAATGTTACATGAGAGGTTGACCCTCTGGGATTATAGTTCGTTTATTTTATTAGGAGACTGGAATGGAGTAATTGATACAAGAAGGGATAAGAGAACCTCCTCCAAGAAGATACCTATACATGCAAAACTACCAAAATCCTTTTTTGAAATGATGGAAGACTTTGAGTTTAGAGATATATGGAGGTTACGGAATCCAGATGAGAGAGATTTTACTTCTTTTCCTGATAGGCATCAATCTTTTTCACGTATTGATTTTATTTTAATTTCTAATGACTTGCTTTCTAGGGTGAAGAAAATGAAGATATTTCCGAGGTGTTTAACTGACCATAGCCCAGTATGGATGGAATTATTACAAGGGAAAAAAGGTGGTAGAACATGGAGGTTGAATGAAAATCTGTTTAGATATGAGGATAATGTAACTTATTGTAAGAAACAGTTGAAAGAATTTTTTGATTTTAATATGTACAAAGGGACGCCTATAGGAACTGTGTGGGAGGTGAGCAAAGCGTTTATTAGAGGGATATTGATTTATTTGGACAATAGGCAAAGGAATAATAAACAAAGGCAGCGTAGGTACTTGGAAGAAGAAATTCAAAGGAAGCAACAGTTATTAATTCAAAACCCACAAGATCACAAACTTAAAGAGGCTATAAAAATATTACAGAGTCAATTTAATATGTTAATGGCAGACCAGGTGGCAACGAATATACAATATGCTAAACATAATACCTTTTGTAACGCAAATAAACCTGGGAGATGGTTGGCATATAACTTAAGGAAAAAACAGATTCCTATATGGGCGAGCCCTAGACATGCAATAGAGAATATAAATATAGAACAAAAACAGGAAATGATTACTTATAAAGAACTTTTGTATGCTGAAGGAGGTAGATTGCAATTAAAATCATTACAGGTATTAAATGAAGAAGGGAGGAATTATACTTGGTTTCAATATGGGCAAATAAGTGCTAGATGGAAAGAAGATCAAAAAATTGGTATAATGCAAAGGGAGGAAAATTTAATAAAGCAAATTAGAAATCAGATCCAGGAGCATATAAAGAGATTGTATAATGTGTTGCTTGAAATAGATTCGGAAAAGGATTTGGTAAAGGATTGTATGATAAAATGGGCACAGAATATTCAGGAACCAATAATGTTGGAAACATGGGAGAAAATTTGGGTTAGAAATGTTAAGTTTACACAAGCACAGAATTTAAGGGAAAATTTTTATAAGATGTTTTATAGATGGCACTTAGATCCCAAAAAATTATCACGTATGTATTCTAATATCCAACGAAATGTTGGAGGTGTGATTGTGATGACGCTACATATTTTCATATTTGGTGGACTTGCAAGAAAATTAAGGTCTTTTGGATAAGAATTTGGTGGATTATTCAAAATGTACTGAAGAAGAAGATAAAGTTCCTGCCACAATTTTTCCTTTTGGGAATTATAACGGATTGTACAGGGATTGAGACTAAATTGATTCTGAATTTAATAACAGCAGCAAGACTGTTGATTGGACAATACTGGAAGAAGGAAGAGATACCTACAATAGAAGAATGGATACTGAAAGTTACTAATTTGGCTGAGACGGCTAAAATCTCAGCTTTTTTAAAAGACAATACGCAGGAAAGATATTTAATTGAATGGGAAAAATGGATTGATTATCTACAAAACAGATATCAGATTAAGAAATATCAGATTGCCTTTGAATAATTAGAAAGTTATTATATGTAATGGGGAGGGGTTGGGAGATGAAAAGCTGTGGATGTGGTTATTTGGATTGGAAGGGAAAATTTTATTCTATGTTTGGTTTATGTATAACAATACCTTGTGATTGACCCGGGAAGCCGGGGGAGGAGGGGAAGGGGTTTTTGGGAGGAGGGGAAAAGGGGGAAAAATGTTTTTGTTTTTTAAAACTCTTTCAATAAAAAAAAAATTAGATAGATTGTACAAAATAATGAGTCACATGGGACAGAAAATTAATCTGAAACCAAATAAGTTTTGTTTAATGTACGAACATGCTATTACATCTTATAAATAAAAAGGGCAAAATCAGAGCACCTAAATGAATGTGTTAGAACATTTACTAAAGTTGGAAAAGAGATGGAGAAATTGTAAGATGTGTAAATGTTGTTAGGAAGGTGGCACCAGTAGATACTATATGGGGCATATATGAGAAATGAAGGTTTGTCAAAAGATGCAAAAATGATGTTTCTGCCCCTATTCTGTTACATTAAAGTAAAAGTTGGGAAAAACAAGTCAAACACAGAATGAACGTCTGTGTACCACAGACATATGTGTGGTAAAATAAATAAAACAAAATCATAGTAAGTAACTTGGAAGCACAAAATAATTAAAGGGGATTTAATCACTTGGAAAATGAATGAAGTTCGTACTGAAAAGCAAATTTATGAAAATATATTGAATGGGTTGTGGAAAAAGGAAAGATCAAGAAAGTCCTGACTGCATGGACTTGTTAAGAATCTCAAAAAGACAAGAAAATAGTGTCAGAGGTGATCAAAATAGGTAAGATGGTGGTTGTGGCATTGTGATATAAGCTCCATCCCTTTATAGTGTAGCATTAACCCATTTATAAATGCCACAACTACCATCTTGTCTATTTTGTCTCTCAATGAGACAATAGAAAGATTAAAGAGGTATAATTAATATGGTTGGTGTAAACTAGACTTAGATTCCCCACCCCCTTACTTATGGACTTTAACTTATATAATTTTGCCTCTTATTACTTATATGCACTTAGCATAGCATGGCTTACCCAGGCGAAATTCAATTAATGGATATTCCTACACAAATAAATAGGTTTCTTTACATAACATATAAATGATCACAAATCAGCTGCCATCTACATACTGTAGAAGATGACTAGGCTGAGACTGAAGGAGGGATCAAATGTGTCATCAGTCACGACTCCCTTCACTACCACAAGAGATATAAGTCCAGCCCACCTTGAATTCCATTGACTCTTATCTACCTCCAATGTGTTTGGACTGTTAGTAGTTCAGATTTTTGTAGAGGGCTTAATTTGCAATAAATCTTTATACCTATTTGAACTGCCTGGATCTTTTGATTTCCCTGGTGCTTCACAGATGGCTTTGGAAAAGGCCTCAGACAAATTCATGAAGTTCTGGGCTATCAGTAACTGAAATTATCACCTCATGGCAACTTCTCTGAGACATCATCAGCATAACACTTAAATACAAAATATAATCAGCACGGCTATCCTCTATGGCTATGAGATTTTTGAGTGCCACTGTTCAGCAAAACACTCAAGTAGGTAACCCTTGATCTTATCTAGCAATTTTCTTGCTGTAGTTTGAGGAATATACACTGTAGGGAAACATTACTTGCAACTGCTTTACACATTTGAAATGCTAAATTAAAACATTTCTGCTTATTCTATCATATTGCTAATTTCTATTTATTTTGGCATTTTCTTACATTTGTTATATGATTTCATTTCCTTTTTAGTGTCTCTCTTTCACTGTCTACTGAATTTAAGTTGATAAACTCTTTTAAATAAAAACAAAGTGACACCCTACATTGAAAAATTTCAAGGTCCTACCTGATGGAGGTCTAATGAGCCATTTGCTTGATTCTAATTAATCTTCAAAATCCAATTTGGTGGATGGAGGCATTGGACCAACATTGAAAGGGTCACAGTTTTTTACAGATGCATCTCTTTTGTCTTCCTCTGCAGAGGTTATTTTTTAGAGTTAAGATATAAAAATAATATCCATGAACGAGGAGGAAGGCTACAAAACCAGATTTATCGCATGTATAAAAGTATAGAAAGATGTTTTTTTTAATAGAATGCAGATTTGTATCTTAGTATATTCAAGGTCACTTGGAAACAAATCAGCAGAGTGTTGCTATAAATAATATAATCTATGTCCTGCAATCCAATATTGTTTTATAGATGATATTTAAGGCATTTATTATATTATTCTATACCTATTTCACTGCATATATTTTTATATTCCAAAAGCAGCATTTCTATAGCTTTTTGGTATCATTTTTAATGACGAGGATTCTAGGAAAACACGGCAATTTGGTTTCACACCAATTTTTTTTTTGCGGGGGGAGGGAGGCTAATGAATATGTTTGACTTGAAGAAGAAAAAGGAAAAAAAATACAGGTAGAAGCTGGATAAATGAACTTCTTTCTAACTGAATTATTACAGAATTAACTCCCTTAATCTGTACAATAATTTTGTAATTTTTTTGTTTGTTTGTTTACATTTATACCCCGCCCTTCTCCGAAGACTCAGGGCGGCTTACAATGTATAAGGCAATAGTCTCATTCTATTTGTATATTTTTTACAAAGTCAACTTATTGCCCCCCCAACAATCTGGGTCCTCATTTTACCTACCTTATAAAGGGTGGAAGGCTGAGTCAACCTTGGGCCGGGCTCGAACCTGCAGTAATTGCAGGCTTTGTGTTCTAATAACAGGCTTCTCTATTGCCTGAGCTATCCCGGCCTGTTGATTCCTTGAATGTTGGGAAAGTTTCTAGCTACAGTATAAATTGTAAAGTTGTGGTAGAAATGGAAGTTAAATATCCATAAAGGAAATTAAGAGGTAGCTGGTTCTATCTGTTAGAAGCTCTAGTGTATTAACTTCCCTAAGAATGATATATGGTGGCTACCACTTCACACTTTTTCATTGATTTATTTTATTTTACGTATTTATTTAAAGAATGTATATAGCCATCCATCTTATATTGTAATCATAGATGGCTGATTACAATCTATAAAAGCAATAATAACAATTATGAAGATCTCTTCCCACAAGGGAAGAGATCTTCATACAATTATTAGCCACCCAACTGAGCCTCCATCATCTCAATGCTTGGGGGAAGAACCAGGGTTTCATGGACTAACACACGGCTG
This sequence comes from Ahaetulla prasina, assembly GCF_028640845.1. Taxonomy (NCBI): domain Eukaryota; kingdom Metazoa; phylum Chordata; class Lepidosauria; order Squamata; family Colubridae; genus Ahaetulla; species Ahaetulla prasina. The sequence goes on along the minus strand of NC_080544.1, from coordinate 39,745,223 downwards.
AAAGGGTAAGGACCCTTCAAATCACAAATGGAAACGTTTATTAAAGGGCTGAGGTAACTACAGAGAAGGAATACCTTTGAGATCTCATCGGATGACAGAATTTAAGGGAAAGGATCTGCAGTACCCAATTCTAACAGAGCTAGTGGGCAGGCACTTATTCTGGGGAAGAGGAAGCTCCTCAAATAACTTGGCTCTGCTCAACCATTTAAAAATCACAACCAAATTGTTGTGGTTTATAGGGAACTAGATGACCCATGACCCATCATTGTTTCAGAGATATTTATTTACCTAATCAAGAAAGAGAATGGTGATCAAAAAAGAAGTGGGGAATTTCTGATCTTTTGTTGGCTTCCCAATTGGGTTTCCTTGTAGGAAGCTGGCAGGGAATATCAGAAATCCTTCCTTCCTTCCTTCCTTCCTTCCTTCCTTCCTTCCTTCCTTCCTTCCTTCCTTCCTTCCTTCCCTCCCTCCCTCCCTCCCTTCCCCCTTTCCTTTTTATATAGGGCCTATCATAGTCACTTTTCTCCCTGTATTATATCCACTTACAATATTGCCCCATAAATATAAATCTAAATGCTGAAATAAGATCTGGGAATAATTTAATAGGAGATTAATTTTACTATATTGAATGAAAAGCATTGATTCTTTTTTATATATTCATATGAATGATGAATCATATTCAAAGGTAGTAAAACTTTTAAAAGATGAAGATTAAAAACTAGTGCAACTAATATAAAGTTAGGAAGAAAAAATCAAAATCCTTCTGAACTATTTTATATATTTGTTCTTACTCATCCACTCATGTCATATAACAGAATGTGTGAAGAGAGAGAGAGCGAGAGAGAAAGAGAGAGAGAGATGTGCAGCCTAGATGCAGATAAAGGAGTGGCAGAACCTGTGGTATAGTTAAAAGCTGGATCAGCCTAGAATTCCTACGTATTAGGTGAATACCCTCCTTGATGAACCCTTTTCTATTTTCAAGCAGGTGCTAACCAGGTCCTGTGTTTCCCCGAAAATAAGACCCTGTCGTATATTTTTTTGAACCTTGAAATAAACGCTTGGCCTTATTGCCATGCACCCAAAAGTCCAGTTGGGCTTATTATCAGGGGATGTCTAATTTTGGGGGAGACAGGGTAGTTGGAAAGATTCCTGTTTATAGGCTGTTTAACAATAAATCTATTTAATTGGACCTTTATATGTGGACCTGGTCTTTTTTCCTGATATTAACTTAATCAGTACCTCTAAATAACATTAGTAATAGTTTGACTAGTTTGGGTTGAAGAACATAGTGAAAAGATGGGCTATGCACTCACTCATTACTGCTACCATAGCGGAGTTTTAAGACAAGGGATCAGGAAACCATTTAGTAAAATGAAAAGAATTTACAACGTATCCAGACTGGTTTTCATATTTTGAAATAAATAAGATAATACATAGCGTTGCTCTTTGAAAAAAATAAATCATCTGGATAATTAAATAAAAGTCTAATCTGACCAAATTTTAACACTGATTTCAAAGCACCACATCCACTGTTGCTTTTCTGCTTTCAGGTACGTATTTTTGATACATGGGTTAGGGGAGATACTTATACAGTAAATGATTGCTCCAATGAGATTTAGTTATGTTGTTTTGGCCATGGTTTGATAATGTTCTCAGAAGCAATTTAATGTAGAACTGATAGGATGATAAGATTATCATATAATATCCTACAGATTCCTTGTGGCATCAGGGATTGTATCCTGCTGCAAACAATCAATAGTTATCATGTCTAAATGGAAAGCTTTGGAACAATGTTTCATGAACTCTGAAAATGAAATGAGATACTTGCGAAGGCCTTCTGAGGAACTTTACATATTTAGTGTAAGGATAGTATTTACGTGTAACTGAGACACTAAGTAGTGTACTGCTGTATTACACTGATGGTTTGTGATTGATCATAAGAACTTGGTTTAGAACTTGTACGTAAAACCTACTCAATATTTCCTCTGATTTATTGAAAAATATTGGGGAAAAAGAATTACATTTATCTGGGAAGACCTGCCTCAGTTCATGTCACATTTTTACACATAGGATCATGATATATTACTTAGTGGTAGTGGGAATAATAAAGTGACCACATGGAGTGGCTGATACTCTGCCTTGATCTTGGTGAGAAAAGAGACAAAATGGACATTATAAATGTTGTCTATTTCTATCATACCATTAGGCCTTTTATTCAAACTAACATGGGGCAAATCCAGGGCTGATATTTATGGCATGCAGAGTTAAATAATTTATTAGATGCTACCATATGTGCTGATGACCACCGATTGAGATGGTTTTAAAAAGAGACAAGAGATATTTATTTATTTATTTATTTTATTTTATTTGTCATAACAATATATACAAGCATTGCATAAAGGATTATATAATATATAAACATATATATGAGGAGAAACGAGGTACTATAAACATATATATACATAGGGGAAGAAACAATAGGACAGGAACGGTAGGCACGTTTGTGCTCTTATGCTCTTAGATTCATAGAAGAGAGGCCATCAGTGCGACTAGCACTAGTTATCCATTAGAGTTATGGCTTTAATAGATACATGCATTATATTATTTTATTATTTATATTTGATTTTATTTAACTGTTGCTTAGGGAATCATCTAGGGTTCTGTAATATATCTTTAAACTTTTGGAGGGAAATTTGGGCGGGAACAAGCACGTTGCTGATTGGTTCAAGCATAAGCCGAAACTGTATAAAAGGAGGAATTTTGCAGGATGTTTTTCGCTGGGTTCACTATAAACTAAAGAGCTGTTGTCACTCACTGGTCTCCAGCCTCGTTATTGCCCGAATCTAACAGGTTCAATTCAAGTTGATATAGATCAGAGTTCCTCAATCTTTCCAGCTGTGTGACCCGGTGGGGGAGGGGAAGAGGGGATAATTCCGCGTGAGTGGTGAACAAGTGTGCACGGGAGCACAGCTTGTGCAAATGGAGCATGTGTGTACATGCCCACTTGCTGCTTGCACAAGTGGGGATACCTGCATGTGTGCACGCTCACCTGTCACCTCCACAGCCCAGTTCCGAATGTCTCAAGGCCCACAGTGGGCTGCAGCCCAGGGGTTGGGGACTCCAATATAGATATTTAAAATAAATAAGTAGTTAAATCAATGCCAGCAAAGCTTAAATATACACTGTTGATCAGCATTGGTAATTCTTTCTTCATTAAGAGCTTCTTTAATATTCCAGCTGTCCATTATCTAATGCAGAAGGTTGGATTAAATCAGGGATGTCAAACTCGCGTCGTCACAGCATCATCACGTGATGATTTTTCCCACTTTGCTAAACTGGGTGTGGACATGGCCAGCACATGATGCATCCGGCCTGTGGGCCGTGAGTTTGACAGCCCTGGATTAGATAATGTAAGGGTATATAAGAATGATCATGTGGGAAAGGGACAAGGCATTCTATCTAAGATAAGAGAGGAAATAACCTTTGTCTGAAAGATTGGTGGATTGGTGGAAGCTTCTTCTTCCTAATTTCTCAGACTATAAAGGAGATGGTAGGAGATTTATGCTCTTTAGAAGGCCAGATCCTGAAATACTTTGGCCACCTAATGACAAGGAAGGTGAACCTAATGCTGAGAAAGATTGAGGGCAAAAGAAGAATGGGACGACAGAGAATGAGGTGGCTGGATGAAGTCACTGAAGCAGTAGGCATGAGCTTAAATGGACTCTAGAGGATGGTAGAGGATAGGAAGGCCTGGAGGAATGTTGTCCATGGCGTTGCGATGGGTCGGACATGATTTTGCAACTAACAACAACAAAGGAGATTTGTAACTCCAGACATCCAAGATTCTGTTACAAAACAAGTAGTATTACCTCATCTGATCTATTTCTTTTCTGGTGTATCTGGGAAGGCTGACCCAAAGGTCTTTGGCTTCTTCCTTTATGCTTCTAAAGAATGTTCTAGAAAACTTATCCCTTTAATTGTAACACTTGGACAAACCAGAGACAGCTTATAATTAAACTTAATTAAATGCCTGTTCCAGTATTGGTCTAGAAGTGTATCTTTCAAGCAATGAAACATGATCAGAATCTAATTAATATGCAAAATAACCTAAAACCTAATTAGTTTAACATAATTTTGAAAGATAAAAAAATGGATAAATGCCTTCCAAAACTTCCGGGCACCCTGTCTAAAATCCTAGCATCTCCCTTTATGGTGAAGTTCTCTCCCAATGTTCACATTAGAAACTTTATCAATTCTAATGAGCTCCTAGATTTTCAATGTATATTTGCAGTTTCTGTCTCCCTCACATTGTGTTATATATGATTTTATAGCTATGTAGAAGTTTAATTTCTATTTGTAATTTATTTATTTATATATCACATTTACAAACCACCGATCTCTCTCACAGAACAGCTGTCATGTAAAAGACAAAAATATGAACTGGATGCTAAATATTCATTATAAATTCAAAGCACTTTTTGCTCTAGAGAAATGCAAGGCAGGTTTTGTAAATTGGTTTAATTTTTTTATATTCTTAATTAGAGTAACTATAAGAAATTCAACAAGATTTATTTACTTCTTAGTAATCTTTTACTAGATAATGAAAAAGTATGATTTGTAAGTTCAGAATTGGTATCCCACTTATTTCTGAATCAAGGACTTTTGAAAAATCGGTTGCTGTTGATGTAGTGTAAAGTATAATTGTTTTGATAGTAAAAATATTCATCAGAATATTCATCAGAAAAGCAAACTACTGATTAGGATGAAATGCACATGAATGGTTGTTGATAGGATCAATAGAATTAAAAACAGAAAAAGCAAAGATTTTGGATTGATATTAAAAAAATACTTTAACATCATTTATTGATATCTGTTGGTCCTTGATGTCATATTTTACCAATATTCTACAAAACTCTCTCTGTGTCTCCATTTCTTCTTCTTGTGCAATATCTGTCATCGGACGTTGGCGATCATGTTGGCGATCCTACTTTTATACACGAAAAAGTGCTTCTGACTTTTGTCCAAACCAGTCCCTTAGATTTTGAAGCCATGATGTTCTTCTTCTGCCTGGACCTCGTTTGCCTTCAAGGATTAAGAGGATTAAGTGAAGTCCGAAATATTCTAACTTTTGCTTTTTAATTGTTTTGATGATTTCCCTTGGCTTTCCCAGGCGCTTTATCACCTGCTCATTTCTGATTTTATCAATAGTCATCTGTAAATCCACATTTCAAATGCTTCTAGTCTCTTCAAGTGGCTTTTGGTTAGAGACCAACTCTACTCCGTAGACAGGATAGAAAAGATATAACATCTGACAAGCCTCATTTTCAGTCATAGGCTTATGTCATAACTGCAGAAGATCTTTTTCATTTTGAAGAATGCTGTTCGAGATTTCTCTATCCTTGTATTGACCTCAGTGGTCATGTTCCAGCTTATATATATATAATTAATTTATACACACATACACACGTGAAGTCTCGTGAAGGTACAATCATAATGGTTTTGATTTTGACATGAAACAAAGATATTTACTCTTGTTCCATTCCATTCCTTAATAATGCTTTTTCTGCTTCTTCTTCTAACCAAATGCATCATTGTTAGATATCATGTTTTTCTACTTTTGCAGGAAAAATATAAAAATGTTGGGGTTTTTTTGTCTTTTCCTCCTTTTCTATTTATTCTTCAGATCTTCCTTCCCTTATTCTGCAGATCTTTAATGTAGATCTTTCATGTAGTCATTCTTATTTTGACAGCAACTGATCCCAATATTCTGGAATACAGCTTCATAGTTCTTTATAATCTACATAGTAGTTTTTGAGAATTCAATCCTTGGGGGATTTATTTGTCATCATATTTATGTGCTTTTTTATTGCTGTAGTCTTGCTTCCTATCTGTTAGGGTTCCATTGTACAATTATTCTTTCATTTTTATTCATCAGTAGGATTAGCCTAGACTAATAAATAATTGTAAAAATGCTAAGTGTTGTTTAAAACAATGAGCTATAGTAATGAAGTAAAAAAAAGTCAAAATAGCATTAATAGTAACTTGATGTGTAAAATTAATCTGCCCAGAATTCTTTTATGGTGAGAAGGTGCTAATAAATGTAAAAATATTCTTAGTACCTATGCGTATAAATACATTATTTCAGTAGATATTCTTTTTAAAGTGAAATAATGTAAATATACTGCAGCTTATATTATAAGTGAATCAACAGAGATAATGAACTGAACTTGCTAACATTCATTGATTTTAACTCAACATTTCCATGGGCATAGATGTAGAATTGAAAACATAAACTGTATTTGAGAAAACTGCATATAAAAAAAATTCAAATGAATGTGTGAACAGTACCTTCTATGAAAAGTTGTATGAAATGTTACTAGTAATTGCTTAAAAATAGTGTATATTGAGGTAAGTTAACAAAACCATGTATTAAGTAAATGTGCACAGAAAATGAATATGTTAGGGAAAATTGCATATAAAAATGCCAATCTATTTTTCAGGTATTTTTTTTTAAATAGTTACATAAAATTAGATGGACCTGAGTAAAAGATGAGCATCCCTTTTAGATACTGGCCAGTAATAAACAGCATTTTTTAAATTCAGCATAGCAACAATTAACCTTTTTTCTTATGGTTCAGATTCTTCAGTTTATCCTTCTGACCTTAAAAATCTAGCGCCCAGACACATTTTGCAATCTTTTTTTTTTTTGCTTGAGTATTCAGAAAACCCCTACAGGTAGTCTTCAACTTACAACAGTTCATTTAGTGACTGTTCAAAGTTACAACAGCATTGAAAAAGTGACTTCTGACCACTTTTCACACTTATGACCATTACAGCATCCCCAGGGTCATGTGATTTGTATCGGGATGCTTGATAACTGGTTCATATGTATGAAGGTTGCAGTATCCTGGGGTCATGTGATTATCTTTTGTGACCTTCTGACAAAGCAAAGTCAATGGGGAAGCCAGATTCACTTAACAACCATGTTTTTAATTTAACAACTGCAGTGATTCACTTAACAAATGTGGCAAGAAAAGTCATAAAATGCAGCAAAACTCACTTTACAAATTTCTCACTTGGTAACATAATTTCTGGGCTTAATTGTGGTTATATGTTGAGAACTGCCTGTATTATGCTACCAATCAGGAAGTGATTTTATGGGAAGATACGACATGAGGGGGGGTTTGCTGAAGTTACTCAAATATTAACATTAAATATAACTAAAATTAGTTCCTAGGTAAGAGCAAGAGAACGATAGCACTCAGACCTATATGCCACTTCACAGTTCTTTACTAAGTGGCTTACAGAGTCAGCATATTGGTCCCGCAATCTGGGTGCTCATTTTACCGACCTCAGAAGGATGGAAGTCTGAGTCAACCTTGAGCCGGTAAGAATCGAACTGCTGGCAGTTGGGAGAATTAGCCTGCAATACAGCATTCTAACGACTGTGCCACCATGGCTCAGTTTATTTATTTATTTATTTATCAAACTTATATACCGCACCATCTCCTGTAGGACTCAGGGCGGTTCACAGGCATATTAAAACAATATAATAAATAACCATTAAAACCCAGTTAAAACTAAATATTATCCTGGCCTGATCACTAAAACAATAAAAACCAATAAAACCCCCATTAAAATTTAACTAAAACATTTTATTCTTAGGCTAGTCCCGCACGCTGGAATAATAAAGTCTTCAGTTCCCGTCTGAAGGTCCAGAGGTCGGGGAGTTGTCGTAATCCCGGAGGAAGCTCGTTCCACAGGGCTGGTGCCGCCACAGAGAAGGCCCTCCCCCTGGGGGTCGCCAACCTGCATTGTTTGGTCGACGGCACCCTGAGGAGGCCCACTCTGTGGGAGCGCACAGGTCGTTGGGAGGCAATCGGCGGCAGAAGGCGGTCTCGAAGGTATCCCGGTCCTAAGCCATGGAGCGCTTTAAAGATGGTAACCAAAACCTTGAATTGCACCAGTTTAGATGATTACTGCTTCTGTTTTCCAGCTCTGATCCATTTGTCAGGATTTTTTTGCTGCAACAGACCTCCTGCTTATGTAGGCAGATTAGACAGGACGCTAAGAATGTTTTTTAGTTAATATCATGGAAATGGGATTAAGAAGAGGGAGATGTGGAAGCAAAACAAAGGACTTAAGCGCAAAAGCACAGGAAAAATAATGATTACACTGAAATGTCTATGGAGGTTCTCAGTCATCCAGGTCACGATTGTTTCAAAGAGGCTTTTTCAAAAGGCAGCTAGACTTTGTTTTTCCTTGAAGAAGTCAGAACTGAAGAAGCTTCTTGGGTGAGAAGTGAAATGTCTTCAATGAAAAACAAAATCCAGTTGCCTTTTGGGACATTACACTGAAATGAGCTAGTAAGTAACCATAACTCAGGCATGTTCAGTTTTGGTTTCTCACAATTCTTAGGAAGCTTCCTTTGAGTATCACCCAAGTTTAATAAAATATACATTATTATGATGGTTCTGGGATGGGATGAGGAACACAACTTCTGTGTTTGTGTGGGTCTGTGTGAGTGGCTTTTAATACAAGTCAGCTGGCTCTCATTCCCCAGCCCCACGACTGTAGATGTTTAATTTTATGTTTTTTCCTATGTAAATTAAATATCAACCAACATGCCAAAAAAATAATAATAATACTGTAGTCTACAAAACACCAAGTCAGGATTAATCTTCCTTTCCCTGATGCACCACTTTCCTGGAAGATTAAAAGAAAGATGCTCTCTTTTTCTCTCTCTGCATTTATTAAAATATTTTTTTCTGAAATCTAGTTAATTTAGTCTCATGGAGAGAAGGTAAGGTAAAGGTAAAGGTTCCCCTCGCACATATGTGCTAGTCGTTGCCGACTCTAGGGGGCGGTGCTCATCTCTGTTTCAAAGCCGAAGAGCCAGCACTGTCTGAAGACAACTCCATGGTCATGTGGCCGGCATGACTCAACGTCAAAGGCGCACAGAACGCTGTTACCTTCCCACCAAAGGGGGTCCCTATTTTTTCTACTCGCATTTTTTACATGCTTTCGAAACTGCTAAGTTGGCAGAAGCTGGGACAAGTAACGGGAGCTCACCCCGTTACACGGCAGCACTAGGGATTCGAACTGCTTAGTTGCCGACCTTTCGATCGACAAGCTCAACGTCCTAGCCCCTGAGCCACTGTGTCCTTTAAGGAGAGAAGGTAAGAGTATCCTATTCTGGGCAGCCCTGGGCTCTTATTTCATTTTTGCCCACTAAAATGTTTTGCTTCCAAGCTATTGTCATGAACCAAGATTATTTTGGCTCTCTGGCACTATTTTCCCACAGCAAATGGGTTATGGTTAGAATTAGGATTAGGTGCATCAATCATTGATCTCTGCAAATTTATGTATCAGTGCTGTGATCACAAGGATATTGTACCAACTGATATTGCAACAATTCACAGTGAGTAAAACTTTCTGGTTAGGATAATTTAACACTAGTGGCACTATGAAGAGTTGACATCAGAAAAAGAAATGTATAGGCAGTCCTTGACTTACAACACTTCATTTAGTGACCTTTACAAAAAGAGACTTATGACCATTTTTCACACTTATGACCTTTGCAGCATCCCCATGGTCACATGATCAAAATTTGGATCCTTGGCAACTGATTCATATTTATGGCGGTTGCAATGCCTTGGGGTCATGGAACCACTTTCTGTGACCTTCTGACAAAGAAAGTCAAGGGAGAAACCAGTTTCACTTAACAAGTGTGTTACTAAATTAACAACTGCAATGATTCACTTAACAACGGTGGCAAGACAAGAAAGAATGAGGCAAAACTCAGCTAACAAATGTTTCATTTAGCAACATAAATTTTAGGCTTAATTGTGGTTGTAAATCGAGGACTACCTGTATAAATGTAGAAACTTTTTAAATGAGTGCCAACTGAAAATTAGTAGGCTATAGTCTGGTTCATTTAATTACCTGCTTTAAGGAACAATATTTCATTCCTTTTTTTTAATTCAAAGAAAGGAAATTCTAAAAGCCAGATGGGGGTCAAAGCATGTCTTTTATTTTTTTTTAATTTTTATTTTTTAAATATAGTTTGGATACAAAGAAGTACTTCCTGAAATGGTTATGTGATCATATAACGGACAATGAATTTTTTCTTAGGGAAGGCCAAACACTACAGAAATTTCTTCCTGGGAGCATTTATCCTTCTATGAAAATGCTGATTTGCTCCCTGGAATTTTTTGTAATCCTTAATTTGAACACTGGTAATGTCAATTACCAGTGACATTAATTAAGCACTGCAAAGAGAAGTTCCACAACCTGAGGGAAAAATAAATTTGGTGATGAATATTATTATGGTTATTTTTAAATTAGCCTTGTATTAACTCATTGCTAATTAGCTAAGTAACATACACTATGCATATGGGCACCTATATACACATACAAACACATATAAATAAACATAAAATTCCTTGTCTCTAGATTGTGCTCTGAACAATGAAAACAGTTCTCATGTTTCTGTCAGTAATTCCACCACTTGGAAAATATGAATGTTATTTATAAATAACAAGGACTATTTACTTAACTGATATCACTTGATAAAGTGTAGGTTTATTTGAATGCCCACCACTAGTAGTTTTGTAGACCAAATTATACTGCATGCTAGAATTCATTAAAACAGTTACTGCTGGTTCACTAATGTATCTGAGAAGATGTATAGAGTATTATATAAATATTTTACCCAATACACCATTTTCTCTACACAGAGAGAAAACCGCAGATGAAATAATAGCAAGCACCTGCTGTAAGCATTTACAATGAGAGGCCTAAGAAGGAGTTTCATTTGATAATTGAATAAAGGATTACAATAATAATAATAATAATAATAATAATAATAATAATAATAATAATAATAATAATAATAATAATAATAATAATAATAATAATAATAATAATAATTTAATTTTTATACCGCCCTTCTCCCGAAGGACTCAGGGCGGTGTACAGGCAGATAAAATAATACAATATATTACAATAAAACACTCTTTAAAAAACTTATTCAATATGGCCTAAAATTTAAAATACAATACAAAATATAAAATAAACCCCAATAAAATCCATATTTAAAAATCCTATTTAAGTCAGACCTGCTCGGAAGAATAGATACGTCTTCAGCTCATGCGAAGGTCAGGAGGTCAGGAAGTTGTCGAAGTCCTGGGGGAAGCTCATTCCAGAGGGTAGGTGCCCCCACAGAGAAGGCTCTCCCCCTGGGGGTCGCCAGCCTACACTGTTTGGCTGACGGCACCCTGAGGAGACCTTCTCTATGGGAGCGTACTGGCCGGTGGGAGGCATGTGGTAACAGAAGGCGGTCCCGAAGATATCCTGGTCCTATGCCATGGAGCGCTTTAAAGGTGGTAACCAGCACCTTGAAGTGCACTCGGAAAACCACAGGTAGCCAGTGCAGCCTGCGCAGGATCGGTGTTATATGGAAGTCACGAGTCAATCAAGAGTACTTATAAAAGAATTGTTAAAAACATACCTTCTCTTGCTTAGTCATTTACATTTTGAGTGAGTGAGTAAGTAAACTATCTGTAAATATCACAATTAGTGAATTTTGAGATCCAATAATTGACTTATTCTTTAAAAGGTAATGGTTCCCCTCATACATATGTGCTAGTTGTTCCTGAGGAGGCGCTCATCTCCATTTCTAAGCCGAAGAACCAGCTCTGTCTGAAGACATCTCCATGGTCATGTGGCCAGTATGACTAAATGCCGAAGGTGGTCCCTATTTTTCTACTGGCATTTTTTACGTGCTTTCGAACTGCTAGGTTGGGAGAAGCTGGGACAAGTAACAGGAGCTCACCCCGTCACATGGCACTAGGGATTCGAACCGCTGAACTGCCGACCTTTCAATCAAGAAGCTCAGCATCTTAGCCACTGAGCCACTGTGTCCCTGCCTTATTCTTTAGAATTAGATTAATATATTTCCTGTACATTATATTTTCCACAACCACCATATAGTGTACCTATGGCTCTAAATTGAAAGCAATAAGCTTATGTAACTTGGCTTCCAGCCGAAGATAGTTCTGCTAGTCCTCTGTTGAGTTGATGTCTTGTCTTTCACATCCCCCAGTACCACCAAGAGCTAGCTTTCATATACCATTTCTTAGAAAATGATTTTAGCTTTAATCCCCTGTTCTGTTAGATTCGGAACATGGCTTTCTGAAACAGAGTTCAGCCAGATGGAACCATCGATTGACTTCACTGCTTGAGACAGACTTTCTTAGAGTAACAGTAAAGGGGCCACTTAAGAGCTTTTCTGCCACCTGTTTTTATCAAGGATGGATTGCACCTATGTAAGATACCATTATAAATTTTTAATTGCAAGCCATTACTAATAACATGCATTTATGAGCACCAATAACCACAGGTTTCCTGAAAACCTTGCAAGTATTTCCAATAGATTAAGCTGGATTTAAAGTTACAGTAACAATATTGTTTCTGTTTACAGAAACAGATCAGGGGTGTCAAACTTGCGGCCCACGAGCCAGATGTGTCATGCACTGGCCACGCTATGCCCAGTTTAGAGAAGGGGAAAAAAGTTGCGATATATTATGTGATGCTGCTGTGATGATGAGAGTTTGACAACCCTGCTTTAGATTGTGCAGACCAAGATCTGTTTCAACATCTCTTGCATAGGCAGATGGCATAAAAATTAATCAGACTTGGCTGTATATATCTAGATCTGTGTATCAAAAGCAGGCATATGCATCCCAGTATTGAACCAAGTCAAATAGGAGAATGATTTTAATCTGGGGTGCCCCACCCACAGTCCGTGATGGAATGGCTGGGATGGAACTGGGCTGCAAAAGTGGTGGTTGAGTGCACATGTATGCGTCTGCTTGTGCATAACTACATTTGTGAAAGTGGCGCACGCACAAAATCGTCCCCTTTCCTCCCCATTGCTACTGCCTCTGCCAGTCTGCCAAGCCAGAAAAGTTTAGACCACTGGTTTAAATGATTTGTCCCTTCATTAATAGAGTGTGCCTGTAATGTATCTTTAAATGGTTTTGGCGGGAAACAAGCACGTTGCTGATTGGTTAAAGCCGCCGGTAGAACTGTATATAAGGAGAGGTTTTTCCCCAGCCTGGTTGCTGGGTTCACCATATATTAAAGAGCTGTTGTCACTACCCTGGTCTCCAGCCTCGTTACTTCCCGAACTTAACACTGGCGACGAGGGTGGGATCTCGAGGCTAAGAGCACCAGGAACGAGCTGAACGCACGGAGAACCGAACCCAGCAAACTCAGGGCAGAAATGCGGAGATGGCCAGCTACACTCCGCCCGCACCGTTTGACCCAGCCAGGGAGAAAGGGGGAACGTACATGACCCGTTTTGAAAGCTTCCTAGAAGCAAACGAACTGCAAGGAGTTCCAGAGAACCGCAAAAGGGCATATTTCCTGAGCCACTGCGGTCCTGAGGTCATCGACATTGCGGAAGCCCTGGCAGAGCCAACGCCGGTACAATCGGTACCGTGGCAAACTCTGCAAAATCTATTGAAGAACCATTTCGCCAACACCGTCCAAATACGTCGGCGTTTTGAATTTGGGAGCGAGACAGCAAGAGGGCGAATCCATCAGTGATTACATGGCCGCCCTGCGAAAAGCCTCCAAGGACTGTGGGTACCGAGACTTGGATGAGGAGCTGTTAGAGCAACTCATCCGTGGGGTCAGAGACATGCGGTTGTGGAGGCGGCTGCTATCAAAAAGCAATCTAACGCTGGCAAACGCTCTGGACGAAGCCAGAGCTCATGGGATGTCCACCCAAGCGGCGGGAACCCTGCAAAAGCCACTCTCGCCAACGGCGAAGCGAAATCAACCCGGTCCATAGTGAAGAAATCCAGACCGAATCAGACGGCGAGGATGAGGAAGGAGTTTGCCTCACAGAGAGAAGGGGCCAAGAAGACCGGGATGAATGCGGAAGTTGCGGAGGGCAACACCAGCGTCAACGATGCAAGTTCAAGGACGCTACATGTCGGTGGTGCGAGAAGAAGGGGCACCTGGCTCAAGTCTGTCGAGCACCCCAACCTTCCCGCCGAAAATTCAAACCAACCAATCAGAGCGCAGGATCGGCAAGGCGACCCGCGATTGGTCAAAACAAAAGGGCGAACTCAAATCGAACGACCGTGATCATAGGCCGCAGCAACCCGCGTCGTGAAGAAAATTTTCACTAAACCAAAAATCGAAGGAGTGCCGTGCCGACTAGAAGTGGACACCGGGTCAGCGATCACAATCATGTCCTGGGACACTTTTGCAAAAGCTTTGCCGAGAATCGCCAAACGCAAACTGCAAACACAACGGCTACGAGTGCACGACTACCAAGGGAATCGCATCCCTGTTCGAGGGACCACCTCCGCCCGCGCCGAGTACGGACCACACAAGAAGACCCTGCCCATCACGATAGTCGAAGGGACCCTGCCAAGTCTGTTGGGACTAGACTGGTTCCGTGCATTGGGCATGGGAGTGACTGGCATCTACAGAAGTGACTTTAACCTAAAAGACACACTCATGAACGAGTTCGAAGATGTCTTCAAGGACTGCCTGGGCAAGTACAAGGGACCCCTATTTCCTTCAATTTAGACCCCCAGGTAGCCCCCATTAGGTTAAAGGCAAGGAGAGTCCCTTTTGCCCTTAAACCTAAGATTGACAAGGAGATAGACAAGCTCATCAGTCAGGGGATTCTGGTGCCAGTCGATCACGCAAAGTGGGAGACGCCAATCGTCACCCCAGTAAAACCAGATGGGTCAGTTAGAATCTGCGCTGACTACAAGGCGACGTTAAACAAAGCCTTGCAGAAAAGCGCTTACCCGGTCCCCGTGGTGCAACATTTGCTGCACTCGCTGGGGCAAGGCAAGTCTTTGCCAAGTTAGATTTGGCTCAAGCCTATCAACAACTGCCGTGAGCGTAACACAGCGAAGCCCAGGCGATTGTGACTCACAGAGGTGCTTTCAAGTGTACCCGGTTACAGTTTGGGGTGAGTGTGGCACCTGGTCTATTCAAAATTTAATGGAGCGACTTCTGCAAGGGCTCCGGGGGTAGTCCCTATTTCGATGATGTATTGGTATCAGCGAAAATTTAGAAGAATTGGGGAGCGTTGAGAAAAGTTCTGGGCATTTTCGGTCAGCGGTCTAAAGGTTAAAGTGAACAAATGCCAGATAGGGGTAGAATCCGTAGAGTTCTTGGGCTACAGAATAGACAAGGAGAATTCACCCACTGAAAGCAAGGTCAGGCAATAGAAAGGCTCCAGCGCCCAAAAACAAAACAGAGCTACAGGCATTCCTGGGTCTAGTGAATTTTCTGGCGGTCTTTTTAAAAATAAGGCAACCGTTGCGAGCCGCTACATAAGTTACTGGGAAAGAATACTGCTTGGTCTTGGGGAAAGTCGGAAGCTAGGGCTTTCGAGCAGTAAAAACCTACTCTCGGCGATAGCTTACTGGTTCAGTATCATAGCTCATTGCCATTGGTATTAGTCTGCGATGCTTCCCCTTACGGGGTGGGGGCTGTACTCAGCCACAGGCTTCCAAATGGCACAGAAGCCCCAATAGCCTTCTATTCCAGAACGATGTCCTCGACAGAGAGGAACTACAGTCAGTTGGATAAAGAAGCCCTAGCTATAGTGTCAGGGGTAAAAAAGTTTCACGAATACGTATTTGGTAGAGACTTTGAAATTGTTACAGACCATAGACCACTGTTAGGGTTACTGGCTGGGGACCGCCCAACGCCCGTGGCACTTTCGCCCCGATTGACCCGATGGACTATCTTTTTAGCCGCATACTCCTACAAACTGCAGCATCGGCCGGGAAAAGAAGTGGGGCATGCGGACGCATTAAGCAGATGCCCACTACCAGGGGCGATCGAAGACCCCACTCCGGGGACACCCATACTGTTAATTGACTCTCTGGACTCTGGCCCAGTCACGTCTAAGGAGGTGGCTCGGGCGTCATACCGGGACATTATTTTGAGAACTGTACTTGGTTGGGTACAAAGAGGGTGGCCCGCTGAGGCGGCGTTTTAAGAATTTGTAAAAACGTGGGGAACTTTCGGCTCAAGGGGTGCCTGCTATGGGGGATGAGTGGTGATCCCAGAAAATTGAGGAAAAGGGTGTTGGACCTCCTCCACGAGGGTCACCCAGGGATCGTTAGGATGAAGGGTTTAGCGAGAAGCTATGTGTGGTGGCCCTTAATGGACTCAGAAATTGCTGAAAGGGTAGGAAATGCCAGGCCTGCCAGGAGTCAGACCGCTACCCCAACGGCCCCGGTTCGGGAATGGGAGAAACCCCAGGGCCCTGGTCTAGAATACACATTGATTTTGCGGCCCTTCCACGGCCAAACCTTCCTGGTAGTAGTGAGCGCCTATTCCAAATGGCTGGAAATCATTCTCATGAGATCCATGACAGCCGAGGCCGTGATCTCAGTCCTAAGGCACCTATTTGTAACCCATGGGTTGCCCGACACGCTAGTGTCCGATAACGGCCCACAATTCACGGCAACCCAATTTGAAGAATACTTGGCAGAGGAGGGCATCCGACATGCCCTCTCGGCGCCTTTCCACCCTGCGACGAATGGCCTTGCAGAGCGTTCCGTCCGGAGCGCTAAAGAGGCATTGTCCAGACTTAAGCCAGGCGACTGGCAAACAAAAATAGATATTTTCCTGGCAGTCCAACACAGAACCCCCTGTGTCACAACCGCAGAAGCCCAGCCGAATTATTAATGGGCCGAAGCTCAGGTGCCCCTAGACCGTCTAAATCCAAACTATACACGGAGGGTTACAAGGGGAAATAGGAAAAACAAGAGAAATGGACATAGGCGACCGAGTGTGGGCACACAACTATGGTGAAGGCCCAACCTGGATAGCAGGACAAATCCTAAAACAGAACAGGTCCAAATCATACTTAGTAGAATTAAGGACGGCCGAGTATGGAGGCGCCACATAGACCAAATACGAAACGCATAGCTGAACAATCTGAATCAATAGAAACGGGCCCTGACTACACAATGTTTGATTCCACAGCTGACTCAAACCCGGAGAACTCGCAGGACTTAGCTGAAATTCGGAGGTCCAGCGACGCCCACAGGTTCCAGTAGAAAACAGCAGGGACGACTCTGCTAATAATCCAGGGCCGGATGGCCTAGAGAAAGAGCTGAGAGGAGCAAACAGCCCCTCCGGTCAGCTCGACCCACTCCCAGGGAATGTACTGCGCAGGTCCGAAAGAGTCAGGAGACGCCCAGTCTATTTGCGTGATTACGTTGAAAAATAATATGTAAATATCATGTAAATATGGGTAAAGTGTTTTCTGGGGGGAAGGAGTGTAATGTATCTTTAAATGGTTTTGGCGGGAAACAAGCACGTTGCTGATTGGTTAAAGCCGCCGGTAGAACTGTATATAAGGAGAGGTTTTTCCCCAGCCTGGTTGCTGGGTTCACCATATATTAAAGAGCTGTTGTCACTACCCTGGTCTCCAGCCTCGTTACTTCCCGAACTTAACAGTGCCTAAGATCATTGCCTAAATCAAGGGTCTCTAACCTTGGAAACTTTAAGACTTGTGGACTTCAACTCCCAGAATTCCTCAGCCAGCTAAGCTAAAATGGCTGAGGAATTCTGGGGGTTGAAGTCCACAAGTCTTAAAGTTCCCAAGGTTGGAGACCCCTGGCCTAAACCCTTTCAAGCTATACTAATTAAACATTCAATCATTTAAAAGATCATAAATGATAGCCATAGTCTGAAAAAATGAAACCTGTTAATTGCCCCTTTGAAAAGTATACAATCGGTTACTAACCAGATTTATTGATTGGTTGATTAAATTTATATGCCACCAATCTCACCATTCAGAGCAATGGTGGTCCTTGATAGGTTTGCTTGGGACTAATGCAAACTGAAGGACTCATAAGGACTCTAATTTGTCCACTTCCAGATTTTTATAGATACTGAATCTGACACTCACATCAATACAAGTATAAATCATGTAGCATCATCATTGTCATTGGCATCCTTCAGTCTCAAAAGACTATGGTATCATGCTCTGGAAAGAGATCCTAAAACAGCATCTAGTGTGACTAAAAAGGCCGATTCGAGAGTGGCAATCCCTTCCACACTGAGGGCAGATACATTCTGTCTCCTGCCCAGCCCCCAGATTTCGCTGGTTCCGGGACTGCCTCTTTTCCTCAGCCTGCCAAACGAGTCTCTTCGAATTGGAGAAGGCCATGCTGCGTCTTTAGCCTTCAAGCTGAATGATCAGAGGTCAAGGTTTCCCAGTTGTTAATGTCCATTCCCAAGGCCTTTAGATCCCTCTTGCAAATATCCTAATATTACAGCTATTGTCTCCCTCTGAGGCACCTTCCCTGCATTAATTCTCCATACAGGAGATCTTTTGGAATCCGACCATCAGTCATTCTCACGACATGCCCAAGCCAGCATAGACATCTCTGTTTCAATAATGTATACATGCTAGAAATACCAGCACGTTCCAAGACTGTGCTATTTGGAACTTTGTCCTGCCAGGTGATGCCAAAAATGTGTCGGAGACAGCACATATGAAAGGTGTTCAATTTTCTCTCCTGCTGTGTGTAAAAGGTCCAAGACTCACTGCAGAACAAGAGTGTGATCAGGACGCTAGCTCTATAGACCTGGATCTTTGTATGTTCCCTCAGCTTCTTATTAAGCCATACTCTCTTTGTAAGTCTGGAAAATATGATCGCCGCTTTACCAATACGTTTATTCAGCTCAATTTCTAAAGAGAGAGTATCTAAAGAAATCATGTAGCAAGGTTATACTAAAAAATGATGGTTTCTTTATTCATAGGTGAAATTAGATGGTGAACCAGAAATATTTTGGCAATACCAACTCATAGTTGTGGGGAAAAATGGCATTCATTGGTTGGGGTGCTCCTGAATAAGTGAAATGGACTGTTAAGCATAATAAACCAACTATGTAGAGATGTTCCTTGGATTTATATTTTTCTCATCTTTATTAAAAACAGGCAGGAATGCAGGTTTTAAGTGGACCTAGGCAGGTTACCTTCAGAGATTTTTCTCCTAATGGTATTGATCAGGATGAATGCACTTCTGAAATTGCTGAATGTATTACCTTAATGTGCTATTCCCTTTTCAATTAACGTGTGAATGCTGAAGTTCTTGCATAATTGAAAATGGAGGTGTAAAGTTGGGGCATTGGACATATTATACATAGCGTACTTGATACTGTGTCAGTTTCTTACTACCTATATACAGACCCAGCTAATGTCAAGCACTGGAGAAATCAGGAGAATCAGGCAGTTCAAATGAGCATAAAGATTTATTACAAGCTTAAGTTCTCTACAAGAATCTGAACTATAATGATCAAGGGAAATTAGCAGAAGTTAAAAAAGGAATTCAAGGTGGGCTGGACTTAGATCTCTTGTGGGTATGTAGGGATTCATGACTGATGACACATTTCACCCTTCCTTCAGGCTCAGCTTGGTCATCTCCTACATGAGCCAATGTAGAAATAATTGTGCTAATTAGTGCCCTAGTTCTGCTATCTTTATTATACCAGACTACCGGTGGTGGGATGCTGCTGGTTAACGCGCTTGTGCGCAGTGCTGAAAGTGGAGCATTTAGCTGCTTACCTTCCAAGTCAGCAACAGTAAATAGAACAGTTGGGGGAGGGGGTGGAAATCAGCTGTGCTGCACGATTGAGATAAGCTACAAAGTAGGAAATAAAGGACAGGAGAGGGGCGGGTGGGCAGGGCCAACCGATTGTCAGCACTACTGGTTCACCGAACCGGTCTGAATCAACTGAATACCACCTCTGCAGACTTCCTCCCATGCATTTAAAGATTGGGCTGATATGTTTTGGACAGTAGAACTAACAATTTCAGGAACAGAAAGTTTAGAATGGCCCTGTCCTACATTTGTAGCAATAGGGATATTGATGGAATCAGCATTCTCAATTACAAGTTTTCTTAGACCTGGAACCAGTGGTGGGATTCAGCCAGTTCGCACCACTTCAGGAGAACCAGTTGTTAACTTTCTGAGCAGTTTGGCAAACTGGTTGTTGGAAGAAATCATTAGGCCAGAGAACCGGTTGTTAAATTACTTGAATCCCACCACTGCCTGGAACTGACATATTAAAGCAGGAGTCCCCAACTTCAGACAGGTACAAGTCTGTGGCCTGTTAGTCCATGCACCATGCAAACAGTGAAGCTTCATTTGCTGCTGAGGGGAATCTAGGTTGCATGTGAAACCATCCCACCCCCGCCCCTCCCAGGCAGTGAAAAAATTGCCTTCCACGAAATGTATTATGTATGAATTTATCTGTAACATTTCACAGAGAAATAATCTGAAAAAGGCAATAGTTTTGTTGTTGAAAATGATAGTTATTTCAAAAGCTAAACCAGTTCCCAGACATAAAGAGTTTTACAGCGCACGTCATGGCAAAGTTGATAAAAAGCAATTCATTGATTTTAATATGCTGTTTATCTCATTAATCTAAAATGTCTCAACCTTAGAAAGCTCTGTCTAATCCAGTATCATATCTGACTGCAGATGGAAAGTGAACACACACACACACACAAACACTCACATACACACACTTCACAGAGACAGACATTATTGGTTTTTCATCTCCTTTCTGAACTTCGTAAGGCAATTTACTTTTATTGTAAGCAATGATTGTAAGCAAATACAAAGCTGGTCTTTGCTTTGGCTCATAGCAGCAGTCCACCACTAAGAATCCTGAATCTGCTTTTCTATCAAATCCTCACATCCCATACTACCCATTGGACCTCCCTACTATCACAGTTTCTAATTCTGGCAAAACTCAATGGGGTGGAGACAGTTTTCAACATTGGTTTCTACCCCTTGGAGCTGAGGTTTTATATCAAAGGACTGCAATGATAATTGCAATATAATCAAAGTTTTATGTCACACAAACAATCCTGCTGCTTCATTTTTAAAGACCTATCTACTCCAGTACCACATTTCCCACAATGGAAGAAGAAACAGAATAATAGTCTCTCAGTGCTGTTTCCCACTGGGAACCCATTGATATGTTATCTCTGGTCCTGGAAATAATACATAGCAGTCATGATGATTAGCATTTAATAGTCTATCCTCCAAAAATTTGTTGACAGCTCATTTTTAAAGCTTCCTGTAATGAATAACAATTCTATTTTGGTGGGCATCTTAGTAGAATCAAGTCAATAGCCTTTCCACACATTTTAGGAAGGGAAAATCTATTCTGGCAACAGTCACAACTTGGATGGCAATATTTTAAGGAATGCTGGGAGTTGTTAGCAACATTGGGGGATAACTGTGTACATCTCTCACTCCTTCTGTAGAAAATGGGATTACAAAATCTTTTGTTGCTTTGTGAAAACCTATAATAAGTTACTTATCCTTCTAAATAACAATCTCAGACTCTTAATCTAATATATTGGTCCTGTGTGTTACTATTTTATTGGCAGTGCTTTTTCTTGTTTTGGAAAAAAAAAGCACTTCTGAAATCCCCCTTTAATAATAAAAAAGTTAACTACAAAAGCAAACTTGCTTATGGAAAGAAGTTTGCTTTGAGAGGACAAATACAGACATAAAACTGTGAGATCTACTGAGCTGAACACTTTAATGATGGTCTTATAATGGTAGAATTTTTTTGTCTAAATATACAAAAGATTGAAAGTAATGGGCTGTGAAAAAAAAAAGAGCCATTTGGTTAGCATACTCTAAACTCTTGCTTTGGGAAGCTTGCATTTTTCTTCTTCTTTCTTTGGTAAGTGTGAGTTTCTTTAGTGACATGTCACTTGATTTAAGAGACTCATTTGGTTCCCTTAATTGTTATCTATAATGTGATTAACTCAGTTTTCAAATAACATCTGTCCTTACATATGAATAATAAATTAGTTTTAGTAGGACATGGGAAATAACTAAGTTTGACCACCTTGAGAAGCATGGCAATTAATTTATGGACATACATCTCATGTAACTTGATTGATTGATTGATTGATTATGCATCATCATTGACTTTTAGTGACCATATAGATAGATTTTATCTATGACAACCTTTCTCTAACCTGGTTCCTGCTTACTGCAATATATAAAAAATCATAGCAAGAGAACCTAATACATTTGCATGTG
This sequence comes from Ahaetulla prasina, assembly GCF_028640845.1. Classification (NCBI taxonomy): domain Eukaryota; kingdom Metazoa; phylum Chordata; class Lepidosauria; order Squamata; family Colubridae; genus Ahaetulla; species Ahaetulla prasina. The sequence continues at coordinate 39,723,084 of NC_080544.1, read as the reverse complement.
CACAATTTATCGTGTGCAAACAATACATTCAAGTGCACACTTACACACACACATACATGTAGAGCTAATTTAAAAAGTTACAATGTATTGCCTTTCTTTGATTTCACTACCCTAGAACTCCTATCTGAACAGCAATGTGTGAAGGTCAAACACTCATAATATGTGGAATAAAAGAGGCATAAAAGGGATTCTGAATTACTTCCATGAGAGTAGAGCAAAGCATTTGGGTTTGGATTGTCATGTGTACTAACAGTGATGATCCATGATCACTGTTAGTTTTCAGATGAGAAATGGGGTAGCCTCCATGTTTCCCATAGGTTCTCTGTTAGAGGGGTTACAACCCATAAAATCGATGGAATTTCAATATATGGAGATGATGACCAATGGGACCAATTGTCTGATCTGAAGAAAGCTAAAACTATTATATATTAAAATGACTCTTTTGCATATTTGTGTTGTGATTTCTGTCCATAGAGTTCTTTTATGGAATCAAGCAACTATACTTTGATTTGAAATACTCTTGATGTCATCTACTGAATTTCAGTTGAAACGCTATAGAAGTCTGGCTCACTATAGAAGTCTGGCATGGGGCCCTGATGGGGGCATGTCATAATAGACATAATTAGTGGATTAGTAATTACTGTAAATAGAAGATCCCACTTCCACCCTGTCATATACTGGCCCTTACTTTAGCTAATTCTCTATTAATTCTAACATATTTATTATTTTAATGCTATTATATTGTTGATTTTATCATGTTGTAAGCCACCTAGAGCCATTTGATAGTAAGATAGGTGGCATATTAAACAAACAAATAAATAAAATTTAATGTGTAGGTAAGTTTGAATGTGTCTGGTAGTTACCAGCCATTTTCTTTTTTCTTTTTTTTTTTAATTGAAAAAGTTTTACAACAACAATTAAATTTTTCCCCTTTCCTCCCTCCTCCCCCTCCTTCCCCCCTCCCTCCAAAACCCCCCTCCCCCCCGACTTCCCGGAGCAAATACAAGGTATAGTTCAATAAACAAACAGTCATACATTAAATTTTTTAAATCTAACACAATTATAATCCTTCTCTCTCACATAACCTGACTTCTTCCATTAAAATCAAAAACAATGTCCTTCATTCAAAGGCAATCTGAAATTTCTTAATCTGATATCTATTTTGAATATAATCAATCCAATTCTTCCATTCATTTAGATATTTTTCTTGAGTACTGTCTTTCAAGAAGGCTGAGATTTTAGCCATCTCAGCCAAATTGGAAACTTTCAATATCCATTCTTCTATTGTGGGTAATTCTTTTTTCTTCCAATATTGTCCAATCAACAGTCTTGCTGCTGTTATTAAGTTCAAAATCAATTTAGTCTCAATCACTGTACAGTCTGTTGTTATTCCCAAAAGGAAAAATTGTGGTAGGAACTTTATCTTCTTCTTCAGAACATTCTGCATAATCCACCAAATTCTTATCCAGAAAGACTTAATTTTCTTACAAGTCCACCATACATGAAAATATGTAGCATCATCACAATTACATCTCCAACATTTCGCTTGCATATCTGGATACATACATGATAATTTCTTAGGATCTAAATGCCATCTATAAAACATCTTATAAAAATTTTCCCTTAAATTCTGCACTTGTGTAAATTTAACATTTCTAACCCAATTTTTTCCCCATGTTTCCAACATTATTGGTTCCTGAATATTCTGTGCCCATTTTATCATACAATCCTTTATTAAATCTCTTTCAGAATCTATTTCTATCAACACATTATACAATCTCTTTATATGTCCCTGGGTTTGATTTCTAATTTGTTTAACCAAATTTTCTTCATTGTGAATAACACCAATTTTCACCAAAATTGGTGTTACCAGCCATTTTCAAAGATGGCATAGTTTCAAATTTCCTATTCAACATTCCCAATCATCAAAACACCTTGTCTTTCCCTGAAAATTCTTCTACAGACCATTTTCATTATTTCCAAAACCACTTTTTAAAATGCCTGTTTTGCCTTCTCAAAATTAACTATTGTTGTTTAGATCTGTTGTTTAGAACATAAGATGGAAATTTATTAAGGTCATTCAAGAATGGTATTGAGGAAACCATGTTTTCTTTGAGTGAGCTTACTTGACTATTTTTGGAATAATATGCAAATCACAATTTATTGGCCTTGTGTTCTTAACTTCCAAGTCTTCAGATTGCTAAATATTCCCAAATATTACTGATACAAAAAACAAACTAAAATGTATGCCCCATCCAAAAAAGAGGCCCCAAACCAAATATTGTTAAAAGGCATACTCCAGATATAGTTTGAGGTAAAATATCCAGAAAGCATATCCAGATATATTTTGATGTAAAATAAATATTAAACAATATGTTTAAATTTGCTTATTTGTTTTTTCAATAAAAATCAGTGCCAAAGAGAATGAAGGGAATACTGTCAGACAGAGAAAAGGAGTGGTCGATTTACTCATTGATGGCACATAATCAATCAAAGAATTTCTGTATTGAAAACAAACACCTCTACAGAATCACACCACTGAAAATTGGCAGCAAATCATAAAACATTAGTAGCTTTCTTTCTCATTTCATGACTTTCAGGGCCTTGCAAGATGCTTCAACATGTCAGTCCTGCCATCTTCAGGTATATCACAATATGATTACCACTTCAGGCAACATATAAGTTTGAGTGTGTGTGTGAATTGAGCCCAAAGTTTCTATTACTGAGACAATTGTTAAGTGAGTTTTGCTCCATTTTACAACCTTTCTTGCCACAATTGTTAAGTGAATCATTGCAGTTGTTAAGTTAGTGCCACGGTTGTTAAGTGAATCTGGCTTCCCCATTGACTTTGCTTGTCAGAAGGTCACAAAAGGTGATCACATGACCTGGGACACTGCAACCGTCATAGCTAAGAGTCAGTTGCCAAGCATCTGAAGTTTGATCACATGCAGATGTAATGTGTAATAATCATAAGTTTGAAAAATGGCCTTAAGTGAATTTTTTCAGTGCCGTTGTAACTTCGAACAGTCACTAAATGAACAGTTGTAAATTGAGGATTACCTGTATCTTTCTATATTGGGTGACCCCTAGATTTCTCAGTGCATCAAAAGTTTTTCTGTAATCACAAATGTGAAGGTTCAGCCACATTTGGGAGCTACCAGGGTGCATATGTTGCTAGGCCTTTTTTTGAGAAATCTACCCTTTGGTCTTAAAGCTAGAAAAAGCTCAGATATGAACTGTTTACATCAGCACCATAATGACACATGGCTGGAATGAAATTATAGCAACCATAGAAATCCTGAGAGTCCTGGGGGTTCACTTAGCATTTTTATTTTTTGATAAGAAAACACATCTATAGATTTAACAATTATGTAAAATGAGATAGGCCAGGGGTCTCCAACTTGGGCAACTTTCAGCCTGGTGGACTTCAACTCCCAGAATTCCCCAGCCAGCTTTGCTGGCTGGGGGATTCTGGGAGTTGAAGTTCACCAGGCTGAAAGTTGCCCAGGTTGGAGATCTCTGAGATAGGCTATATCATGTGCATATCTGAAGTTAGAATTTTTATTCTTTTAAAAAATTGACATTAACAATAGCAATAGCACTTATATACCACTTCATAGTGTGTTAGAGCCCTCTCTCAGCGGTTTATACAGTCGGCATTTTGTCCCCAGCAATCTCGGTCCTCATTTTACCATCCTTGCAAAGATGGAAGGCTGAGTCAGCCCTGAGCCAGTAAGGATCGAACTCCTGGCAGTGGGCAGAGAGTTAGTCTGCAATACTGCACTCTTAACTACTGTGCTACCATGACTCACATTAGATCTATTGTAGGCTTAGTGGACAATGTTTATCCATTTTGTTCTCAAGGTATAAACCATCATTATCATCATCAGCAGCAGCAGCTGCAGCAGCGGTAGCCAAATCTCTTCCACAAATTTTTAGGAAGTTTTTAGAAAAACATTGGCAAAAAAGTTTGATGTTTTTCAAATATGCAGCTTAAGAGCTTCAGCTTGGTCTTTAATTCTAGCTAAGGCTTGATCACTATCCAGAGAAAGTCTGATTTTCATAGACTGTGGAAGAAAACATTTCATCCTATTGACTATGAACATTTTAGCCTGCTATTCAATTAACAGAATAACCCAAATTTCCTTCAATGATCACCGAAAGAGAAATCTTGCAAAAGTTTTGAAGAAACAATGTATCAATTTGTCTGAAAGATATCATTTTCATTTGTTTATGGCATAAATGACTACCCACAGTGAAATAAAAATGAAATGAAATACTGTATATAAGGATTAAACTAATTGCAATTAATTAAATTTAATTCTTTTTAGTATCTATAAATTCTGTGTTATTATTGGAGCTATCCGAATGTTGACTGAAGAATAAAAATCCCTAGAATATTAACATAGTTATATGTAGTCTCAGAACTTTTTACACATATATGAAATCTGTTTTATTTTAATGAAAAAAACAAGCAATCTAAATTTGGCCATTTGTACTGAAAGTCAACATTAGTGCAATTATAAAGCTAAACCTGACTCATCGGTAATTCTGGAATGCCTGTTAAAGGTCTGAACTTAGACTTAATAAAATTCATAAATGTTAACCGTAACACTTTCAAATGTTTCATAATGTGCTTTAGGAAAAACATATAAAAGCTACAATGACCTGAAAGCTCTTAAACAGCATCATCTTAAAAAAAAAAAAAGGTTCTCTGAGGTTAGGAAAATCCTAGAATTGGGAGATTTATTATAGAATTTTCTTTTGTTGCTGCTGTTAACCATTTTGTGATATCCGACTCTTGGTGACTTTACAGACAAGTGGTCTCCATGCTACCCTGTCAAGCAAAGCTTCTTTCAGTTGTTGTATGTTCAACTTTGCATCAGATTTGATGTTATTAAGCCAGCGTATTCTTTGCTTGCCCCTTCTTCATGTTCCAGGAACCATTCCTAGCTTCATGGTCTTTTCCAATGAATTTGTACACATGATGTGGCCAAAATAAATCAGTTGTAGTCTTATGAGTTTAGCTTCTAGTGATGTGTCTGGTTTTATATGATTTAACAGTTCTCTGTTATATGCAGAGGTGTTAATACATGGTAGAGAGGAAAGAGGAAGAAAAGAAAAAAGGAAAGGAAGAAAGGATATGAGAAAAAGAGAGATTGTTTCCTGAATTCATCTTTTTCTGTAAAGTTTCTGAAAAATATCATTTGAGCTCATATCATCATATCCAGGAAGATCATCCACCACATTTAGAATATATGTGATAGGAACTGAACATTTAAGCCTCTTAAAATGGTTCTTACCTTTCAAAGGGTTAAAGAAAACCTAAATATACTGAAAACCTCTCAGATCACCTTACTTTATTGTAAATTTAATATTGCCTCTTTGAAATCTTCTAAGGCAACCCTTTCTCTGAATTAAAATATTGCTGTTGTAACCAAGAGTTTCAATTATGGCTTTTGACAATGAAAATTCACCTTTACTAAGTATTTGGTATGCAAATGGAGGCATTTTAAATCCTCTTTCAATCATTGTGGAATTCAACTTTCCTCAACCCCAGCCGCAAGGCAAGAGATTTTGAGAGTTAAAATCCAAAACATATGGTGAGTTAAATCTGTGATGGATACTTCATGATTATCCACTGTTTTTAAACAAGAGCAGTGTACTTCCTTAATAAAGAAAGGACCAATACTGTTCCAGAAATCCAGCTAGTTTAGCTACTAAGGTACCAATTAAATTAGACACTGGGAGATTCCTGCCCTGGGCACAAAGCCAACTGGGTGATCTTGAGTCGGTCACTTTTTTCCAGCAGGAGTTAGTCAGTGACAAAACACTTCTCAAATCTTACCAAGAAAACTGTTCTCCAGGCAGTTATCAGGAGTCAACACTGATTCAAAAGTTCCCTCCACTCCCAAACACCTCCCCATTTCTAGACTAAGGGGAGGCAGGGAAAAAAGAGAATAAAGCATGGAAAAATCAGTATCAAGAAGTTTTAGAATATTTGGATTCAGGTAAGTCAGTCAGTCAGTCAGTCAGTCAGTCAGTCAGTCAGGTACCTGGCTCTGTGGCCTCTTCCCATAATCCTAAAAGCTTTAACCAAAAACTTTCTACTATTGAATTCACCTCCTTCCTAAAAGGACCATAAGGGGTGTGCATAAGCGCACAAACGGGCCTACCATTCCTGTCCTATTGTTTTTCTTTTCTTCTTCCTATATATAAATATATATGCTTATACCTCCTAATATTTACTCATATATGTGTTTATATACTATATAATCTTTTTGTATGATACTTACATATATTGTTGTGACAAAATAAATAAATAAATAAATCAGTTGTAGTCTTATGAGTTTAGCTTCTAGTGATGTGTCTGGTTTTATATGATTTAACAGTTCTCTGTTATATGCAGAGGTGTTAATACATGGTAGAGAGGAAAGAGGAAGAAAAGAAAAAAGGAAAGGAAGAAAGGATATGAGAAAAAGAGAGATTGTTTCCTGAATTCATCTTTTTCTGTAAAGTTTCTGAAAAATATCATTTGAGCTCATATCATCATATCCAGGAAGATCATCCACCACATTTAGAATATATGTGATAGGAACTGAACATTTAAGCCTCTTAAAATGGTTCTTACCTTTCAAAGGGTTAAAGAAAACCTAAATATACTGAAAACCTCTCAGATCACCTTACTTTATTGTAAATTTAATATTGCCTCTTTGAAATCTTCTAAGGCAACCCTTTCTCTGAATTAAAATATTGCTGTTGTAACCAAGAGTTTCAATTATGGCTTTTGACAATGAAAATTCACCTTTACTAAGTATTTGGTATGCAAATGGAGGCATTTTAAATCCTCTTTCAATCATTGTGGAATTCAACTTTCCTCAACCCCAGCCGCAAGGCAAGAGATTTTGAGAGTTAAAATCCAAAACATATGGTGAGTTAAATCTGTGATGGATACTTCATGATTATCCACTGTTTTTAAACAAGAGCAGTGTACTTCCTTAATAAAGAAAGGACCAATACTGTTCCAGAAATCCAGCTAGTTTAGCTACTAAGGTACCAATTAAATTAGACACTGGGAGATTCCTGCCCTGGGCACAAAGCCAACTGGGTGATCTTGAGTCGGTCACTTTTTTCCAGCAGGAGTTAGTCAGTGACAAAACACTTCTCAAATCTTACCAAGAAAACTGTTCTCCAGGCAGTTATCAGGAGTCAACACTGATTCAAAAGTTCCCTCCACTCCCAAACACCTCCCCATTTCTAGACTAAGGGGAGGCAGGGAAAAAAGAGAATAAAGCATGGAAAAATCAGTATCAAGAGAAGTTTTAGAATATTTGGATTCAGGTAAGTCAGTCAGTCAGTCAGTCAGTCAGTCAGTCAGTCAGGTACCTGGCTCTGTGGCCTCTTCCCATAATCCTAAAAGCTTTAACCAAAAACTTTCTACTATTGAATTCACCTCCTTCCTAAAAGGACCATAAGGGGTGTGCATAAGCGCACAAACGGGCCTACCATTCCTGTCCTATTGTTTTTCTTTTCTTCTTCCTATATATAAATATATATGCTTATACCTCCTAATATTTACTCATATATGTGTTTATATACTATATAATCTTTTTGTATGATACTTACATATATTGTTGTGACAAAATAAATAAAATAAAATAAATAAATCAATAAATAAATCAATAAAAGGTTCATCCATTGAAATAACATGCAAAGAAATTCAGGGCTGGAAAAAAAAGGAGTACTATTTGGGATAGTACATAGAACATAGATACATAGCCATCAAAACACAATCAAAAATTAGACTACAATTTGTAGTCTAATTTTCCATGAATAAATCCATTCCTTTTTAAAACACTTCATATTCGCATCAACCCACAAACAGCACAATTTACACAGCAAAAGCTATAGGGAGCAATTTTTAAGCAAGAAACCGTTTAACTCCTCCCTGTGTGTACATGACCTACTTAAATTGCTATTTGATTTGATTTGATTTGGGCCAAAAATTAGTAGTCACCACTCAGTGTTCAAGTTTATTTTGTAAGACAGAATTGCAATGTCTAGACAGCACATATCAATTGTTTCAGGTGAGTTGATGTCTTCTGTCAATCTGATTTCAAATGTTCTAAATCGTCGTATTAACTTCCAATTTATAAAAAAGGTTTACCTTTCTAAAACCAGTTTTAATGAGTTGGGCACGCATAATATTCCTCTATTCAACATTTAAAATAAATTAATTTTTTTACACACATATATTCACCATGTCCTATAGTCCTAATTGGACTTCAATTTACCTTGGATCAGGACTTTTAAAATAATAGAATACCTTAGTCATGTTGTTTGCTCTTAGCCCAATTAACATTCTACATGTTTTCTTTAAAAATATTCTAGGTTTCCTCAGCTTCATTCAAGCCTCTTTAAAAAAGAAAATTGTGATGTGGTAAAGCAATAGAAAAAAAATGGAATTTCTTAAATAATAAAACATTCTATGCAATCATGGTATTTCAGATGTGCTTGCTTTTCATATTTCTAGCAAAAGAGATGTATTCATATGCTAGACTATTTGAACACCAAATAATCAACTAGTTGTGGTATTTATGTAACCTGTTGTTAATTTTTAACTGATTTTTTTTTTGGAAAAATTAAATTGTTATGGCAATGAACGTGAGTGTTATTTCCCATTTGAATGAAAACCTCTACCTCAATTAGTTTATGTGACTGGTTCATAGATGGGAACTGTCTGCCTGTTCCCTGATGCCTATCTGTTGCTTGTGTGTAATGATACTTGTTGTGAGAGGTTGGAACAAAATGGTGGATATAATAAATGAATGAAGAAACACTGTACACAAAGTCATCTTCCCATTTTGGTTCAGTTGGATGCTTTTCTCCTATATCCTGTTATACTGACTTAAGTCTTCCTTACTATTTCCTTGTAGAATTAAAAAAAGACAACAACATCCCATTGTGTTGTACCGTATCTTTCATGTTTTATTGAAGGCTCTGTATAAAATTAAATTACATCACTCAAAGAGCGATGCAACTCAGACGCTTCAATCTATTAACATTTTATTGCTAGAGGGGACAACTAGCTGGTTGTTTGAACTGTGCAATAGATCCCAAAGGGCAGAGTTGCTGCTGTAAATGCAGAAAATGTAGCTTTCAATAAATATATTAAGTTGTTACAATTTGTTTATGATAGTTCATTTGCGGTATAAAATTATTTTCTGTTCCATTTTGTAGCACCGAGGCTACCCCCCTGTGGATTTAGTTCTGGCTTCACAAATATCAGAACACAATACAATCAAAGACAGAAAATGTGTTTAAACTTTCTAAAGTTCCTTGATCAGCAGTCTGTTAGATGATATTTAGAGAGTACACAATATCTGGATCAGTGGTGAAATTCAATTTTTTTTTCTACTGGTTCGGTGGGCAAGGCTTGGTGGGCATGATGTGGCTTGGTGGGCGTGGTAGGGGAAGGATACTGCAAAATCCCCATTCCCACCACACTCTGGGACAAGCCAGAGGTGGTATTTTCCGGTTCTCCGAACTACTCAAAATTTCCGCTACCGGTTTTTCAGAACCTGCTGGATTTCACTCCTGACCTGGATAATATGTAACTTTATTTCAAGATTCCCAATGGATTATAACAAGCAATTTAATTCTTTTGGAAAGCGTTAGTTTATATTGTATAGCCAAATTTAGAAAGCAGGATTTCTTTTTTCCTTTTCTTTTTCATCATGGCTTTCTTATTTTCACTCTTTGCTTGTTATAATGAATGTTCTGCATATCCTTGGTGGCTTTTCTTTTCCATCTTTTCCTTTCTTTAAAAAAAAGAAACACCTGTCAAAATTTATTTGAAATGGTACATTGTTCCTGCCTTTTTAGATAAGTGTCAGCAGTAATTTGTGGTCTGGAATAGATGGTGGTGATTGATTGATTGATTGATTGATTGATTGAATTAATTTTTGGGTCACAAACTCAAACAATGAGATTATGAGAGCATACAGAAAGAGCAAACAATAAACAAACTATAGTATATATAACAGTGTTTGTACATGATATTTAAACAACCAAAAAGAAACTTTTGAGAGCCAAAGCAACTTGTGTTGCATGGGCATAACAAGGTGCACCCATAACTAACCACACCACTATATTCTGGACCATCTGAAATTTCTGGATGATGTTCAAGGGTAGCTCCATATAGATCATATTACAGTAGTCTAACCAGAAGGTGACTAAGGCATGAATGATCATAAGCAAGGACTTCTGACTAGGAATGAGCACTGCTGTGCTCATTCCTAGTCAGGAAGGTTCTCAAAGGTTCTCCTAACCACAACCACCACCTGCTCTTCAAGCAGGAATTGTAAATCTATTAAGTCAGAACAGAGTAGTATCTACCTACAGTATCTAGAACCATCAACTCAGAGTAAATCTAAATGACTTTATCCACCAGATATTGAGACTAATCCTCACAACAACCACATAGATGTACCACCAATTCCTCCTGACCCAGAAGAGACCAGGTCACCCTGAACAGGGCTACTAGCAGACTAGCAGAAGACATATTTTTCCACAAGGAACCTCCCACAAGTCTCACTTGGATTGGCTCCTGTTTTTTTTGCCAGTAGCACTTTAAGATTTTTCCCCTACTTGCTTCATCTTCCTGAGGCCCTCTGACAGTCAAAGGGTTGGGTGTGTGTGTGTCATGATAAACACATAAATGCAATACAATCTAAAGCTGCTTCTGCTATTTTATTCTAGCAAGATTTCAATTGAATTCAGTATCAAAAATCTCATAAACAATTCTAAATTTCATCTGAAACCTGATGAGGGTCATTAGGTGCCTGAGGTGGGCTGATTGTGTAGACTTCACCTCCGCACGGATCACACGGGTTTGTTACAGTAAACTCAGTTCATTCATTTAAACAAATTGTAAGAACTACTGAGCAGAGTAAGATCCAGGATTGATTTATCTAAGATCTGGTCTGGGCTTCATCATCAACAAAATCTTCAATAAATTACAAAAATGATACTTGAAACCTGTTCTTAGGTCCTGAAACATCTTGGGTTCAGTGATATTATGAATAGTACATTGTGACTTTTATAACATATAACCAGGGGTGAAATGCTCCCAGTTCCGACCGGATCGCCCGATCTGGTAGTGATGGCAGCGGGTGGTTCGGAGAACTGGTAGCAAAAATCCCTGCCCCCTACCCATGCCCAGCTGAGCTGTGCGATCATCAGAGCTTTTTTTAAATTTTAAAAGCATTTTTAATTTTAAAAGCCAAAAAAATGCTTTTAAAAGTAAAAAAAAAAAAAGCCTCTGATGATCGTGCAACTCAGCTGGGTGCTAGCCAAAAAGTGGGGCGGAGTCCGTTTTTCCTCCCAGCAGGCTCTGCTAGCTAAACCAAAAAAAAAAGGGGGGATTCTGTTTTTCCTCCCAGCACACTTCCCTGAAGCTTCCCTGAAGCCTGCTAGGAGGAAAAATGCCCCCCCCCCCGTTTTTTGGTTTGGCTATCAGGGAAGCCTGCTGGGAGGAAAAATGGTGTGTGTATGTGTGGAGGATTCGTTTTTGAGAGAGAGAGAGAGAGAGAAAGAGAGAGAGAAGGAAGAAAGGAAGAAAGAAGGAAGGAAGGACGGACTACAAACCTGGCATTAGAGCAGCTTCAGAGGATAATCCAGAGCTGGAAGGGACCTGGAGGTCATCTAGTCCAACCCTGCTCCAGCAGGACATTGCTAGTGAGATTCTCTCTTTTGATCCCCCAGTCACATAGCCACGCCACCCAGTCACATGACCCCTCCCACCAAGCCACACCCACCAAGCCATGCCCACCGAACCGGTAGCAAAAAAAAATTAGATTTCACCCCTGCATATAACTATCTAGGCCAGGGGCACCCAACCTTTTGGGCATCAGGGACCAGTTCTATGGAGAGAGGTTTTTCCGTAGATCAGTGGGCATGGTTTCATGTGCTGCCTGCAGCCCGCAGATGGGGCTTCGCTTGCTTACACGGCCCTGTTTCTGGCATGCTGTAGAACAGTGCCTGTCCATGGACCGGGGATTGGAGTCCCCTGATATAGGCAACCAAACTCCTATGTATCCTCTGTTAGCATAGCAAACAAACCATTTGTTTTCTAAATGATTTTTTAAAAAGAAAAGTACTTCATTTCCATTTTTATGTATTAATAAATGCTTTTGTGTAACTTCAATCATTTTGACTCCAAGCAACATAAAAAGTTGAAAGTATATGCCCAGGATGGGTATTATATAAAAAATGTAACTGCATTAAAACCATTAATTGCATAGTACGAAGTTTAAAATATAAGCTTTGATTTATTTGCACATTTAAAGAGGTAATTATGAATTAGGTCATGGTTGCTGTGTATTTTAAGTGTAGCTGCCGGAAAAGAATGAGGAATCCAAATTCAGCTTTAAACTGTTAATGTTGTTTCATTTTTTAAAATTCTAAATATTTCTAAATAGAAATATTTATTTCTAAGTATTGTTACTTATTTCATAGCAAAAGTCACTTGGGCAACATACCTTAACAAAACTAATCATATCCACGCTTTGTCTTAACATTATGCACGTGGGGTAGATTTTAACTCATCCAAGATAGGGAAGAAATTGCTAATCATCTTGTTTCTAATCAAGTATCTTTCATGGAGCAACTTTGTCTCCAATGTGTAATTCAGGTGCAAAGTGTCTTAGGGAATGAGGTACCATTTACCAAGGAGTGAGTTTTGATACAGGCTCACAAACCACCCTCTACATCAAAAATTCTTGTTTTTGTTGGCAAAAAAGAACTTTTTCATCTTTCATACTGTTAAACTGTATGAAATACAGAAATACTTATCTTAATGATGTTCATGGGTACATTCCTTGTTTAAGTGTTTAATAGAAGGTATTTAGAACCTGAATTTTCTTGGCAGAAATCTGTTTGCCTGTCACCTGTTTTATCTTCTATGATGTGACCAGCATTTCCAGTTACTCCAAATGCTGTTTTATTTCTGACCATAGCATTCATTTATTACAATTAGCATGATTGAAGAAGGCAAGGTTTGGTAAACGTTCAAACATTTTGCAAGTATTGTATGTTGAAAGATTACCGAAACCCTGAGTCCAGAGAGGCACCTATTTTTCAAATATTTTAATGAGGATTCATTTCTTCACTAATCAACAATACTGTACATAACATATTTTTCAAAAACACAAGTTACAAAGGAGTTATATAAAGTACGATGCAATAGAAAGTTTGGACTTTAGAGGGTTTTAAAGTCCAAGAAATATTACAATAAATTTTCTTCAGAATAAAAAATGCATTCAGAATAAAGGGCACATAAGACTGGAAATTCAAAATATTTTAATTTTCAATATTGTTTAAAATGAATTTTTCATGTTCCCTATATGACTAGAAAGTGCAAACTGATATTGGTTCTTCCTTATGCCATCTGCTTCTTTTATTACAATGAAAAGGGAGCAATATATTGAAAATAATTCCCTCCAATGCAATAGAATAAAATATGCAGAGCATCTAATTAGAGCACCATCTGCAGTAGCCATAACCTGGAAGTTTCATTGAAGGGAAGATAATCCACAGCATATTTTTGCCTATCACTTTTAAATTCAAGAAGGAAGGGGCTGTCTCACTAATCAGGATTAATGTAAGAAATACATGTAAGAACCTTACGCAAAACATGGAAGTACTAAAAGTGGGGTATCACAGGACGATTGCTTCTGAAATTCTCCATTCCTCCATCCTCCATACAGGATTTCCCTGTAAATATCAAAACTCCAACAATTATCTGATCTTTTTGCACAGTATAAGATTGGGACCAGCACCATTTGAAAATTAACCTCAGCTACCATTCTCAAATACATCATCAAGCCTATATAGAAATTATTTCTAGAGTCTCCATAAACAAAAATCAGTCAGTGAGTTTTGGACGATGCCAAGAAATGGGAACAACCAAGGAGGAAGAACTGAAGAAGCTTCTCAGATGAGAAGCAAGGCATCTTAAGAAAAAACAAAGAAAGTCCAGTTGCCTTTTGAAAAAGCACCTTTGGGACAACTAAGGAGGCAGCAACTAAAATGTTAAAGGAGTAGGAAGCATTGGAGTATTCTCAACACTCCTTCTCAGGAAGGAATAACCAGCTGACTAGTATTATCATTAATCTTGTACCATCTATAATATGTGCAATTTATGGGAGGGAATGAAGGAGCAGTCTGAATAAACATTCCGAAGCCAAAACATTTGGTACTGTAGATGGAACTTCCCAAAGGATGACAGTACAAGGAATCCTCTGTTGAAGTGATCAATTCAAATCAAAAACTGTGTACTATTGACCTCACCCCATTCCTAAGGGGACCATAAGGGGCATGCATAAGCGCACAAAATGTGCCTACCGTTCCTGTCCTATTGTTTTTCTTTTCTTCTTCCTATATACATATATGCTTATACCTCCTTATATTTACCCATATATGTGTTTATATATTATATAATCTTTTTGTATGATACCTACATATATTGTTATGACAAAATAAATAAATAAATAAATAAATAAATTCCGAACACTGTAAAAAGAAAATCTCTGTTCCTGGGAAGTTTTACTATGGATTTATGGGATTCATTGATCCATTTATTTATCAACTATTATGACAAACAATTCTGGGTGGCATACAACAAAGCTAAGTACACATAGTAAAATACTAAAACTATCAATATAATTATTATTAAAAAGATAAAAATCTATGAACTATAAAAAACTAAAAAAAGAAGGAATATTAGAATAGAATAGAATAGAATAGAATAGAATAGAATAGAATAGAATAGAATGATCTAAAAATTGGCAGCTCCAAATTTCAACCAGCAAATGCTCAGTCTTACATATAGGAAAAAAGAACCCAAAAACTAAATACATACTAGATGGACATTACCTTACAGACGACCCCAATCCCGTTAAAGACCTTGGAGTTTTCATGTCAAATGATCTAAGTGCCAAAGCCCACTGCAACTACATAGCAAAAAAAGCTCTAAGAGTTGTAAACCTAGTTTTGCATAGCTTCTTTTCCAAAAACACCACACTACTAACCAGAGCATATAAAACATTTGCTAGACCAATTCTAGAATACAGCTCACCTCTTTGGAACCCTCACCACATCTCTGACATCAATACAATTGAACATGTCCAGAAATATTTTACAAGAAGAGTTCTCCATTCCTCTGAAAACAATAAAATACCCTATCCCACCAGACTTGAAATCCTAGGCTTAGAAAACTTGGAACTCTGTCGCCTTTGACATGACCTAAGCTTAACTCACAGAATCATCTATTGTAATGTCCTTCCGGTTAAAGACTACTTCAGCTTTAATTGCAATAATACTAGAGCAACTAATAGATTTAAACTTAATGTCAACCGCTTTAATCTAGATTGCAGAAAATATGACTTCTGTAACAGAATCATCAGTGCTTGGAATACTTTACCTGACTCTGTGGTCTCTTCCCATAATCCTAAAAGTTTTATCCAAAAACTTTCTACTATTGACCTCACCCCATTCCTAAGAGGACCATAAGGGGCGTGCATAAGCGCACAAACATGCCTACCGTTCCTGTCCTATTGTTTTTTTTCTTTTCTTCTTCCTATATATATGCTTATACCTCCTTATATTTACTCATATATGTGTTTATATACTATATAATCTTTTGTATGATACCTACATATATTGTTGTGACAAAATAAAATAAATAAAATAAAAATAAATAAGAATAGAATAGAATAGACTAGACTAGACTAGAATAGACTAGAATAGAATAGAATAGAATTTTATTGGCCGAGTGTGATTGGACACACAAGGAATTTGTTTTGGTGCATATGCTCTCAGTGTACATAAAAGAAAAGAAAAAAAAACCTTCATCAAAGGTACAACATTTACAACACAAATGATGGTCATAGGTTGCAATTTAACCCTTAATGATAGCAACAAAAAGTTAGCATACAGTCATAAGTGGAAAGAGATTGGTGATGAAAACGATGAGAAGATTAATAGTAGTGTAGATTTTAGTAAATAGTTTGACATTGTTGAGAGAATTATTCGTTTAGCAGAGTGATGGCCTTCGGGAAAAAACTGTTCTTGTGTCTAGTTGTTCTGTTCTGTTGTGCAGTGCTCTATAGCGTTGTTTTGATGGTAGGAGTTGAAAAAGTTTACGTCCAGGATGTGAGGGATCTGTAAATATTTTCACAGCCTCTTCTTGGTTCGTGCAGTATACAGGTCTTCAATGGAAGGCAGACTGGTAGCAATTATTTTTTCTGCAGTTCTTATTATCCTCTGAAGTCTGTGTCTTTCTTGTTGGGTTGCAGAACCAAACCAGACAGTTATAGAGGTGCGAATGACAGACTCAATAATTTCTCTGTAGAACTGGATCAGTAGCTCCTTGGGCAGTTTGAGCTTTCTGAGTTGGCGCAGAAAGAACAGTCTTTGTTTTCCTTTTTTGATGATGTTTTTGATATTAACTGTCCATTTTAGACCTCGTGATATGATAGAACCTAGAAATTTGAAGGTTTCTACTGTTGATACTATGTTGTCAAGTATTGTGAGAGGTGGAAGTATGGAAGGGTTTCTCCTAAAGTCTACCACCATTTCTACGGTTTTGAGTGTGTTCAGTTCCAGATTGTTACGGTCGCACCACAAGGCTAGTCGTTCGACCTCACGTCTATATGCGGATTCGTCATTGTCTCGAATGAGACCAATCACTGTTGTGTCATCTGCGAACTTCAGTAGTTTAACAGATGGATCGTTGGAGATGCAGTCATTGGTATACAGAGAGAAGAGAAGTGGGGAGAGCACACAGCCTTGGGGGTCCCCTGTGCTAATTGTACAGGTATCTGAAGTGATCCTGCTTAGCTTTACCTGCTGCTTCCTGTTTGTTAGGAAGCTTGTGATCCACTTACAAGTCTGTTCAGGTACCTGTAGCTGGTTTAACTTCAGTAGTTTAACAGATGGATCGTTGGAGATGCAGTTATTGGTATACAGAGAGAAGAGAAGTGGGGAGAGCACACAGCCTTGGGGGTCCCCTGTGCTAATTGTACAGGTATCTGAAGTGATCCCGCTTAGCTTTACCTGCTGCTTCCTGTTTGTTAGGAAGCTTGTGATCCACTTACAAGTCTGTTCAGGTACCTGTAGCTGGTTTAGCTTAGTTAGAAGAGTGTCTGGAATGATGGTATTGAATGCTGAATATTAGAGAAAAAGATGTTAATAGCAATGTAGATGCCTTGGTACTTCATCATACTTCACTTCAAATTTGGATCCTTGGCAACCAGCATGTATTTACAATGTTGCAGTATCCCAAGTTCATGGGATCACTATTTGCAACTTTTCTCGCCAACTTCCAGCAAACAAAGTAGACTAGCATTGATGATGTTACCTACTTAGGGTAATGAAATGTCTGCAAGAAAACAAGCCCAGAGAGCACCAAGGACCCTCATGTCAACCCTGAGCTACAAATATTCTCTTTTATTGGTGCCACATATGGGTGTCAAATCTTCAGACAGTACGCAAATGGGAAGAATTTGCCTCCAGTCACACTTCCACCAAAGAACAACTTTTCTTCCTGCATGAATGCCTATGACAGCATACCCTATTTACCGGTGTCAGGTACAAACCTCCAATCAACTGCACAGCTGGATGGAAAATAGACCAAGAAAGTGGGCAAAAAAATGATACGGCTCATGATCACAGATGCACACCTCATATTAAACAAATATCTGCACACCATAGCAAACCTCAAAGAAAAGTTGGAACAGACCCTCACACCAGATCCTGTGTAGAGACTGGCCACGCTAGCACTGATTATGTTACCTAATTAGGGTAGTAAAATGTCTGCAAGAAAACAAGCAAGCTCAGAGAGCACCAAGGACCCCCTCAAAGTAAATAGAGAAGGCTAGATTTGCTTAACAATCATGTGGTTCACATAATGACTGCAATGATTTGCTTAAAAACCCTGGCAAACAATTGTTAAGTTGACTCACCTAACAACCATCTTGCTTAACAACAAAAATTCTGGTACTAATTGTAGTCATAAATCGAGGACTATCTGTACTCCCAACAATCCAATTATCCTAATGTTAAACAAGAAAATTCCACCAAGAACATGGAATAGAAGCTGATGAATTTAAATTATTCACTTGTTGCCTCTATGGCTATAATCCTATGAATCTTCATTGAAGAAGACCAGGGAGACAGTCCAAGGTCTTTTAATGAAGGAACGGTGTGTGACTTCAAAAATCTCTCTCTTCAACTACTGTATATGCTTGAGGAACAAAATTTCATCTAATTCTTTTTTGGGAAACATTAAAGTTTATTTGATTACTTTTTTTCAACAATACTACCACAGTATTAAAACTCTCCACGTTCCTCAGAGTAATGTCAGAGCATGACATTATGTCCAGAATCTGGGTGACTCTTGCTAACGAACTCAGTATATTTTCTTTCCTTTATTATCTCAAAGAAGTTTCTTACACTTTCCCCTTATTTAGAGATAGCTGGGCAGAAAAAGAGAAGTGAACTGATCCTTTGTTTCATATCTGGCCTTAGAGATTGCAGTTTGTAAATTGTGGAGGCATGCCTTAAATGTAAAAACTTACACTTCTTAACCTCATTTGAAAAGGTTAGATTTAATAATTACACGTATGCTGCACTTTTTAAAAGCAATATGCCTGGAAATAAACAGAGAATTAACCAAGGAGGTCAAAGCATAAGAAAATTGAAAAAAAATCTATTTGCAAAATCTTGTTAAAACTGAAGAAACCGATCAAAGAAATTAATTAAAAAGTTCCACAAAATGCACACTAAATCATTTTTAATAGACAGTCCAAAGGTTCACAGTGTGGCGTTAAACTTGCTCACTAACACTCTTACCTTTGCATATTCTAAGCAGTAGAAATAGTAATAGCTGTTGTGCCTTGCTTGCCCCACTCTCCGCAGCTGGGCCCCTCTCATCTCCTGCTATCTCAGCCAGAGACTGATAGTGCAGACGAATGGCCTGGCATGCCTCCAGCCCCCAGTCTTGGCACCATGCCCGGACAGACTGAGCAAGACAAATGGCCTGGCATGCCTCCAGCCCCCAGTCCTGGCACCATGCTCGGACAGACGGAACAAGATGAATGGCCTGGCATGCCTCCAGCCCCCAGTCCTGGCACCATGCCCGGACAGACTGACCCCCCCTCACAGCGTGTGAGCATGAAGCCAGTCACGAGCTAGAATTGCCGGCAGCTGGAGGGTGGACAGATCCCCGCTTCCGGAGAATGGAGAGGCAACGTCAGCAAAAGGAAGGGAGGGGCTGGCCTGGATAAGTGCTGAGTCATGGAGCCACACCCCATGGCCTATATAAATGATCTGCTTTTTGGCATTCCTTGAGTCAGGCAAAGTCTAATCTAATTGCTGAAGTCACACCTTGGATTCCTGCCTGCCCTGAGAACTCTGACAGGACTTTGGCAAAGCTGCAGAGGCTTTGTGGCCATGCTTGAGACAGACTTTCCAGACCCGTCCGTCAGAGGAGGAGTGGGACAGGACAATAGCACTTAGACATATACACAACTCCATAGTACTTTACAGACCTCTCTAAGTGGTCTGCAGAGTCAGCACATTGTCCCCAACAATCTGGGTTCTCATTTTACCGATGTCAGAAGGATGGAAACCTGAGAGCCTCTGGGTTTTACTCACCCAAAAGAAAGTTCAAGTTCATGCCCATCACCCACATGTCCATCATACATACCAGTCATGTACCCTTTGGAGAAGAATATGCCTCCTCATTCTTCTCAGCACAGTTGCAGGGCACAATAGCCTCGACTTTCTGGAAATAATGTTATTTTGACTACCTATCATCTTCACTCCATA
The DNA here is from genome assembly GCF_028640845.1 of Ahaetulla prasina. Classification (NCBI taxonomy): domain Eukaryota; kingdom Metazoa; phylum Chordata; class Lepidosauria; order Squamata; family Colubridae; genus Ahaetulla; species Ahaetulla prasina. The sequence continues at coordinate 39,703,191 of NC_080544.1, read as the reverse complement.
CAATCCTCCCCTCCCCCATTCTGCCACAGTAGAATTTGTGGCAGGCCTGAAGGCTCAAAGGTGAAAGATGGCTTCCAGGTCTGACAGGCTTCTGGTGAGTAGGTAAGACATGATTCAAAAAAGAGCTAATTCCAATCTCAGCAGAAGAAAACCAGTTTCAACTGAAAAGTGAAAGACAGGGCAAGTCTAATGTTTCAGTTTTCAATGTCCAGACATTAGGAGAGCACAAAAGTTGTGACATGCCTTGGGGATTGTAAAGCTATTTTGATTACTTTAATATAATTTAGATGTGTTTGGTAAGTAATTACATAAATATAACTTTTAAACATTTCATTTGTTTCATTCCTCACTGGAGTAATAATGCTGAACAATTTATATTGTATATAAATCATTGCATCAGCTGACATGTGTTTGTCTTTATAAAAACTATAATGAAGCTGAAATGGTCTGGGCATTGAATGATAAAATGCTTCCTGCTAAAGACTAATGTTAAAACAAAGAAAGCAAGAAAAGATCAATCAAAAATTGAGATGGATGGATATAATGCAACACTATAAAAATATTTATTTAAACTAAGTTAAATAATTCTATAGTGGTCTAGTTGTTTATTTATTTAGAAATTAAGCATTAAATAAGTGTCATTTAAATACGAGGAGATGTTACTTTGAGAAATGTCCATGCCATTTTGTTGTTGATAGTGTTTTGGAGTAGAGTGAATAAATTATATTTGTCTACTTCCTTAAAATCACGAGATTCATCCCTTGCAAATTTATCTCCTGCTCACCAAATATATAATCTGGAAATATTCTTCCTTCAGCTGAATGATTTTCTACTCAAAACTCTGGAGATTGTTATGAATCTGTCAGTACAATTCGTAATGTGAAGCATATGTATCTGTCATGCTGTTTTCAAGTTTGAGTACAGCAATACAATTTTTTGCAGAGTCTAAAACTTCAGGTGAATTTGGCCTCACGGTACAAAGAGGGTCATATCTCTGTTCACGGCATGTTTTCAGAAAATTGTCTACTACGAACAGTAGAAATGTAGACAATTCAAAATCTGAGAAATAATTCTCACTGTAACATTTTTAACATCAAAAAAGAAAATAACAATATGGAAAATTCTCTTCTGTCGATGCTAATAAATGAAACCTCAAGGATTTGTGAGATATTGTGATGGTAATTTCCTCCTTTCTATATGGTTATTTATTAAATGTATATGCCGCTCATCTTGCCAAGAAACAACTCTAGGTGGCTTACAAACAAGAAAAGCAAGATAAAAAATTAAGCATTACAATAATAAATATCAATATTAAATATCAGTGTTTCCTTTCTCACATACCTACAGAAAGAAACATCTATACTCATGTGAGTAATTCAGTAGTTGATCAATCTTAAGTGACTCTAATATATTGCTTGCTATCTTCCATAAATGTGAGTAGAATCAGTCTTATGAATCGGTTACATCAGAGGTTTCAATTTCAGCCACTACCTGTTCTGTCCCCCTTGCCTCAATCCGAGTGATGGCTTAATTAGCCGGCACTATCAGCTCTGGCAGCAAACTAGCGAGTGTCTGCCAAGTGTCTCTGTTATCTCTCTTGATGCCAATGAGTCAACAAACAGTACTTCAGCTCTAGTCAAGCAGTTGATTTGCCTGCTACGAAGAGGCATAACAGCCCTTGCTGCTTTTATATCCTGTGGGGGGTGGCTCCATGACTCAGCACTTCCTAGGCCTGCCCCACCCCTGCTTCTGTTGTTCCCGCCTCTCCTGCCTACGAAACCTAGGGTCCAACCAGGCCTGATTGCCATCAGCTGGGTCTGGAGGCGTGGCCTGGGGGGGAAAGAGTCAGGGGACGGAGGCATCATTATCTCCTCCACCTGGCCTGCCTCTGGCACCTGGAGCTGAGCCAGGGAAGCCAGTGCTCCCGAGGTAAGTCCTAATGGCCCTTCCCCCTCACTTTCCAAGTCATTTTCTGGCAGGGGGCCCGGCTCGGGGGACGCAGACACAACACTACCGGTTCACTCATGGGTGTGCTTGCGCTTGCATACGATGCTTCTGCGCATATGCAGAGACATCTGAGCGGGTGGGCAGAGCCTCCCGCCGCCGCCAGTACCGGTTCGCCCGATCTGGGGTGAACCAGTAGCAACCCACCTCTGCATCAGAGGCCTATCTATCCTGCATTCAGGAGAGAACTTGGATCTAATGGTTAAGGCATCAGACTAGAAACTGGGAGACTATGAGTTCTAATCTCACTTTAACCATGAAAGCTAGCTGGATGAATGGGCCAGTCATTCTCTCTCAGTCCAACCCACCTCACAAGGTTGTTGTAGGAAAAATAGGAAGAGGAAGAAGCATCAGGCATGTTCATCACTTTGAGTTATTTATAAAAATAATAAAGGCAGGATAAACAGACATGAACAATAACAAACACATAAATAAAAATGTAAAGATAATGGAACGTCTTCTTTCGGGAGCTGTGTTTGATTGGCCATCCCTTTTTCTGCCTTTAGGAAATTTGAAATAATGTATCTCCCTGGACTCCTGCTATGCTCCTTCATTAATTGTGTATCTCTCTGTGTCTGTGTGTCTGTGTGTGTTTGTGTGCGGTATTTCTGGAAGGTATGAAGAAACAACATCAGGCTAAGAGTATGTATTCCCAGCAGAGACATCCAAGGTGTTCAAGGTCATTCTGGTTTTCCAGATAAAGAAATAGGCTATCTGGCACAAAAAAACAGCACTATACTGTTAAATTCCAGTCAAACTGATTTATTGCTAATAATAGTCAACTAGGTCAATATTAAATTGATGCTAAGTAAGTGTTAATGAATTCAAGAAGGTCTGGACCTGAACTGCGTGTGGGAACATAACGACTTCAGGCTCTTGACTCTGCCTCAGGTTTTGCCACTCTGTCTCCTATCCAGGAACCCTATATTGGAAAGCAGTCTTATAAGGAAGATGACTTTGGTGACAACAGCAAAGATATAATTTCATATTCCCAGGAGAAGGTAATAAAAAATGGCTCCTGTGCTTTCAGCATGATAGCAGTAAGGGGAAAAAAAATCACCAACAGCAAGTTGGATTGACAGTTATAATCACAAAGGCATATTGGAACATCACAAGGGCTACGATGGGGTCAGATCACCCTAAAGAGGTCTGCCTATGTATTTCCTAAGAGGCAATACTTACTTGATGTTGCATAATCAATACATATTTTTCATCAGGCCTTAACAATGTCATTTTATTTATGCTTTATTTAGTTTTCAATTTCTAAAATGTGTTTTATATTTCAAAATCTCTTTCTATCCCTCTCTCTCTCTCACACACATACATACAGACTTTTCTCTCTGTGCTACTTATGACCACAATTGAGCCCAAAATTTCTGTTGCTAAGCCAGACAGTTGTTAAGTGAATTGTGCCCCATTTTACAACCTTTCTTGGCTCAGTTGTTAAGTGAATCACTGCAGTGGATAAATTAGGAACCTGGTTGTTAAGTGATTCTGGCTTCCCCATTGATTTTGCTTGTCAGAAGGCCACAAAAGGGGATCACCTGACCCTGGGACACTGCAACCGTCATAACTATGAACCGGTTGACAAGCATCTGAATTTTGATTACATGATCATGGGGATGATGCTGCAATGATCATAAGTGTGAAAAACAGTCGTAAGTCACTTTTTTCAGTGGCGTTGTGACTTTGAATGGTCACTAAATGAATTGTTGTAAGTCAAGGGCTATCTGTATTTTTTATTTATTTTATTTATTTATTTTGTCGCAACAGTATACATAAGCATAAGCATGAAATAACTGTACAATATATAAGCATATATGTAAGCATAAGTATGTAATAACTATATTAATTGGATATAATGGAGGGAAACAATAGGACAGGAATGGTAGGCACGCTTGTGCGCTTATGCACACCCCTTACAGACCTCTTAGAAATGGGGTGAGGTCAATGGTAGATAGTTTTTGGTTGAAGCTTTGGGCAATTTGGGAAGAGACCACGGAGTCAGGTAGTGTGTTCCAAGTATTAACAACTCTGTTACTGAAGTCATATTTTCTGCAATCAAGATTGGAGCGGTTAACATTAAATTTAAATCTATTGTGTGCTCGTGTATTGTTGCGATTGAAGCTGAAGTAGTCTTCAACAGGAAGGACATTGTAATAGATGATTCTATGACTTAAACTCCGGTCATGTCGAAGGCGGCGGAGTTCTAAGTTTTCTAAACCCAGGATTTCAAGTCTGGTGGCATAAGGTATTTTGTTGTATTCAGAGGAGTGGAGAACTCTTCTTGTAAAATATTTCCGGACACGTTCAATTGTATTGAGTCTGAAATGTGGTATGGGTTCCAGACAGGTGAGATGTATTCAAGAATTAGTCTAGCAATATTCAATTTCAAAAAAAATTAAAAAAAAAATGTATTCAAGAATTGGTCTAGCAAATTTTGCTTCTATACCCCCAAGTCTCATTTTGACATTAAGGTTGTCTTTTGTGTTTCAGACTCCTATGCAATTGTATTCAATTGCATTGTATTCATTACCTTTTTTCTTTTGTGCCAGTAACTTGTCCTCCTTTGCTTTATTTCGGTAATTTTGGCACACTGCAATTACTTTTATTTACACTGAAATCTGAAACTTCTAGCGATTTTCAATCACAGCTTGCTGTCTTGTATCCCCAGGACTGCAAAATCTCTTATCAGAGAGTCAGCAAGCCCTCCAGAATTACTTTTCTGATACCAGCAGCAAATTTCCTAAAAGGTTTACATCTCAGTTTATGCCGCAGAAAAACAATATGTAGAAATCTCAGAAAAACAAAACAAAACATGATTTCAGTCAATGACCAGTAAATTGCAAGGTAAAACATGGTGAAAGGCAATGAGAATCCATGTAATTATGAATACAGTAATAAAATATAACACAATATTATGAGCATTAAATCTATAAAATCAATTATCTAATAAATTAAATCTAAAAGAAGTCTGCTATCCTGCTGTTTGAAAACTAATGTTTATACCAAGATGCAACTAAAATGCTAATAACGGACTATGAATACTCGGTTGTAGTTAATGACCAACTAATAAACTAAAATACAGACTAATAAAACAATTGATGGATATAAAATGTTAGGGTATTACACTTTTGCAAACAGTCATGCAATTATCCCTTTTCTATATCTGCAGGCAATAAAACAGTCTTCTGGAACATGCAGAGACACTGTATCAATTTCATCAGATAATAAATGCCATAGATAAGATAAATGTGGATGTCCTGCAGAATGTACTATTAATGATGTGAACTCTCTTGCAGGAATATTGCTAATGAAAGGGGCAAGTTAGAAGAAAGTGAGAATGGCTTCAGTACAAACAGTTCCATATGGGCAAAGCCATTTATTATAAGGATTTTTTTCTGGTCCATTCTAACAAGAATCTCCTTAATAAATCATGCTAATGTTATTGTATTAAATCTGCCGTAGGTATTTGACTGGACTGGACTGAGATGAAAAAATGGAACAGCTGGATAAACCCATACTGGCACAGTCTTTGGGGGAAAAAAGTTTTATACTGTCTATAAGAAACCAAAGTTTCTTTGCAGAAAAAAAAATTAAAAAGGCCTACAATTTAAAAGATTGGTAACTTTGTGGTGGTGAGAATCAATGGAGGCATAATAATACAATATCACTAATGATGTTACCTAGTTTAGGTAATGAAACATCTGCAAGAAAACAACCAAGCTCAGAGAGCACTAAGGACCCCTTATTTCAACTCTGAGCTATAAATATTCTGCTTTAAGGTTTTATTTAAGAGCCTCTGTGGCGCAGTGGTTAGAATGCAGTACTGCAGGCTACTTCTGCTGAGTGTCGGCTGCCTGCAATTTGGCAGTTTGAATCTCACCAGACTCAAGGTTGACTCAGACTTCCATCCTTCTCAGGTTGATAAACTGAAGAGCCAGATTGTTGGGGTTAATAGACTGACTCTGTAAACCACTTAGAGAGGGCTGTAAAGCACTGTGAAGCTGTATATAAGTGCTATTGCTATTGCTAAGTGCTATATTAAGCAATATAAAGTATTTTTGGTCCTATTGCTTAAATCTTCTAATTTTAAGGAAAAAACGGTCACATGGCCACATTTAAATTAAGGCTGCAATTTGATTCAGAAATGTAAAAAAAGAAAGCGATCCCTGATTATTTTCCCATTGAAAACCAATCAAATGGGTAGGGATACTTGTCAAATATTTTAAACCTTTTTTTAAAGCTTCATAGGGAGCTTTTTGGGTTTCACCCCCACCCCTCACCCCTCAACATGCACATCCTAAACAAAAGCTCATATAAGGACAAGTACTGCAACAACCTTCTGCTGTAAAACTCTTGGCCAAGAATCTGTTTATAAGAATCTTTATAAGAATCTGTTTAGGCATCTATTAGTTATTTTCATAATGGTGAGTAGATACTCCTCAAAATAAAGTTGTGAGATGGCTCTCTGAGAGGAAAAATTAACATATTGTTTTGTGCGTGAAGTTTGATTTAATAGATAGGTAAGAAATGCTCAGGTAAAAATAGAAAATATTTTGTGGAAATATTTTGTCCAATATTTTGCATTAGCCACGCAGAATGCAACAGAATATATATATGAATAACTTAACATACCTGAAGTTCTGAATCCATAAGAAACCCTGAAACAATCCCTCCGTATATTTGAAATTGATCTGGATGTATCCTTCCTATCTTGTTCATTAATCTGACAGAAGTATATATAAGCAGTAAACCATCTTATATTATGCACAATTATGCAGAATATTCAAAAAAGATCTAATTGTCCAATAAGTCTCAAATATAATATTTTGGGGATAAGTCAAAGTTATATGTGCCTCTCTCAGTAACAAATATATGTCCCTAGAGTTTGCTATAGCGAAGGAATAAGATTATTTCAGAAACTAATAAAACAATTAATTTTTCCAAATTCATTTCTCATTTCATCGTTTGGAACTTTTGTTTGTTAATGTTCTGCCTGTATATTATTGAGTAATTGAATGTGTATATTCAAATCATAGCAGGTGTTTAAGATGACTGGCTCAAAGATACTCAAATCCACCACATTAAGTAAGAAAATAAACAGGAACAGTGATCAGATAAGATCCTACATTATCTACCACTTAGAATATTTTTTCAGAAAAGCAGTATTTGACACATATATGCATAGTATTCTCTATGATAATAGTATTCTCTATGATAATATGTAAACAAATATCTGTAACCAAAAGCAAAATCAAAGAAAAAAAATCATGGTAAGACCTTGATCATTTCAATGGATGATTTCCAGACTTTTCAAGAAATTTGTGTCTTATTCTTATAGCTGATATATGTCCAACTGATTCTTCATTGTAACTTTTAGAATAATATATTTTATTAATTTTAAAAATAGCAATAGCAATAACACTTAGACTTATATAATGCTTTATAGTGCTTTTACAGCCCTCTCTAAGCAGTTTACAGAGTCAGCATATATAGCAAAATAGATATATTATTTAGATAAACCAATTAAATACTTATTTTTTGTGAGATGCTTATGAACCATTCCTTACATAACTGAGGAAAATTTCTGTTCATTTTTTTAAAATCCATTTTATTTCCGTGTAAGTATACAACAGCAAGCCACTTTCTGATCCCAGATTACTTCAGATTTAACCAGCAGGATAAGTAATATTTTAATGATTCTAAGATGGCTTAAGAAAATCCTTTCTGGACTGTGACATTAGGAATGATCTAGATTGCAAGATGTTTTATCCTTCCACTTGATATTTCCTTTGCTGCTGTGCCTCCCACCTTTCTTTTCCACAAAAACAATTGGCGATTACTTTGCTTTCTGCAGTAAGCTTTCCTGGACATCCATCCACCCACCCATCCATCCATCCATCCATCCATCCATCCATCCATCCATCCATCCATCCATCCTGTACATATATACATACAGTACATACATATCAGCGGTGGGTTTCACATTTTTTTACTACCGGTTCTGTGGGCGTGGCTTGGTGGGCATGGCATGACTTGATGGGTGTGGCTTGGTGGGTGTGATAGGGGAAGAATACTGTAAAATCTCCATTCCCCCCCAATCCAGGGGAAGGTTACTGCAAAAACCCCATTTCCTCCCGATGGAACTTGGGAGGCAGAGAATAGATGGGGGTGGGGCCAGTCAGAATTTTTACTATCGGTTCTCCGAACTACTCAAAATTTTTGCTACCAGTTTTCCAGAACTGGTCAGAACCTGCTGAAACCCACCTCTGATATATACATACATACTGTGCATACTTTCTAGACATCCATCCATCCACCCACTGACCATCCCACCCACCCACCCATCCATGCATACTATACATACATATATACATATTATACATACTTTTAGATGGATGGATGGAGAGAGAGAGAGAGAGAGAGAGGGAGAGAGGTGAAATTGAAATTTATATACAGTGTTAAGAACTAGCAATTGTTCATAGTAGGACACACAATTTGCTGTGTCCTGCTTGGGGCTGTTTCCAACTCAGACACTCTGTGACATCCCATCTGACTTTACTGAACAAATAAGATAAATAAAATAAGCAAGAGGCTCTCAAGATGCAGTTTAAAGCACCAAGCTCTAGCATTGTCACTTGCAGCAATGACTTGGGGGCCCACAAGTTCCCACTGAGATGCTGGGATAGTAGATGACATCCCAGAGGCTAGTATACATCCTCATAAATTGATTTTTATACCTGGCCATGTCTATCATGGCAACAGTTTTGTGAATCAGTAAGAATCCCAAAGCTGTTATTTCGTGCACTTGCCACATAATCTCAAATTTCTAAATGTGCTGAGAGCTATATTTTAAAAAGAAATCCTATTGTCTGACTGCTTTAAGCTGTTAACTGAGCAGTTACTGGGAACACTTACAATAGCTTAGAACACTTCAATGTTTCCTTGGGACATATTTCTCTATGGGTGTTTGCTACCCAGTATTTTATTCTTAGCTGATGACATGAAGAGTGTCTGTCTTTCTTTTTACTAAAATTGAAATCTCTGGCAGGCTACAGTTATTTCAAAACATTGCTGATCAAATAGAAAAAAAAACAATTAAGTTACTAGCAAATGGGAAAAAATTAACACAATTAAATTACTAACACATTTCTCCTAAAGACTTGTAGCACAATTAATTAACAAATCTATCTAATTCACATAGTATATTTTTAAGAAGGAAACACTATATTCTCTTTTTAAAAATAACATATATTTATGTTAAAACATTTTTTATCAATATCTAATGCCTAAGGATATTTTTAAATGTAGTGGGACTGTATTACTATTATTCTTCTCATCTTTCCTATTACCTTCTCCAGTTAGTATCTATAATTATTACTTAGTTCAGTGATGACTAATCTTTTCTAGACCAAGTGCCTAAAGCATGCAGATATGCAAACCCCCAAAATGTAATGTGCGTGCGGACCCTGCACATACACCCCCCCAGTGCATGTGCCCCACCCCAGTGCATTCGCAGGCGTCCCCCCAGTGCATGGGCCCCACCTCTGCACATGTGCACCCCTCCCCACATGCATCCCACCCCTCTGCATGTAGTCATACTCTCTGCATGCAGCCCGCCTTTGCATATGCATGGCAGAGACCTGACAACTAGTTGGCTGGCATGCGCAGCGGAGTTGAACTGCATATGCTCTCAGTGTACGTAAAAGAAAAGGTACCTTCATCAAGATACAACACTTAAAACACTTAATGATAGTCATAGGGTACAAATAAGCAATCAGGAAACAATCAATATCAATACATTATTGATTATATTAATAAAGGAACTGTTGTGTCTTCGGCTCCCTCCCTGGCAGAGAGTGACTCAGGGAGTGAGGGGGAAGAGTCGACAGGGCTTCCCTTTGCAGGACCTTCCTCTCTGGCTCCACTCCAGGTCCCAGAGGCAGGCCAGGTCGAAGAGATGATGAGGCCTCTTTCTCCCGCACCTTCCCCCTCCCAGGCAATGCCTCAAGACCCAGATGCTGACAATCAGTCCTGGTTAAATCCCAGGCATCACAGAAAGGAGAGGCGGGAACAACAAAAGAAGGGGTGGAGCAGGCCTAGAGAGTGCTGAGTCACGAAGCCACACCCACAGGGTATAAAAGCAGGAGGAGCTGCTCTATAGTTTCTTGTGATGGACAAAAACTGACTCTTCGAAACTTTGGCTGCAATATTTCGAGACTAAGAATTTGCTTCTGGATTTCTGTTTATTTCTGAACTCTTGGTTGCTCCAGCAATGAATTGCAGTTATGCTGGCTTCTGAGGAGATAAGAGAACTTGGCAGGCAATCGCAGGTTCGTTGCCAGAACTGATATCTGTCGTAGGAATAAATTGCGGGCAAATATAGTCAGCTCGTGTGTCTTCTTGGTTGTGGTTGGGGGGGGGGGACAGAACAGGAACAAACTAATTCTTGTTCCTTTCTTGCATTTGGCTTATAGGGTCAGATGATTTTTCTAGGAAAATCTGTTTATTAATATTTTGCAGATAGTGCACGTCTTTTTTATTTCTAGTAGTCTTTTTTTCTTTTGTAAAAATGATCCTGGAAGAACTTTCACGACAGTCAAATCTGCTTTTATTTATTTATTTATTTATTTATTGCATTTGTATACCGCCCTTCTCCCGAAGGACTCAGGGCAGTTAACAGCCAATTTAAAAGATACAATAAATATACAATAAAAACAAAACTAAAATTTATATAAATAGTGGCCAAAATTAAAAACTAAGTAATATAAAAACTAAAACCCCATTTAAAATTACTTAATCAGGCTAGCTCAGCTCGGTGGAATAAAAGAGTCTTCAATTCACGGGGAAAAGTCTGAAGGTTGGGGAGTTGGCGAAGCCCCAAAGGCAGCTTGTTCCAGAGGGCAGGAGCTCCCACAGAGAAGGCCCTACCCCTGGGGGTCGCCAGACGACATTGTTTCACCGACGGTACCCCAAGGAGGCCCTCCCTGTGGGAGCACACAGGTCGATGGGAGGCTATTTGTGGCAGTAAACTTTGCCCTTTCCATTTCATATATTTTCCATAGTCCTCTTTTACCTCACATATAGGAACCACTGAGCATATTCAGCACTCACCAGGCTTCTTTTTGGACATGTTCCTTACTTGGACCCTTCCCCCCGCACCCGCAATTGTTTGCATACTGTGACAAACTTTTAAGTTATTGATCCTTGCATTTTCTTCCTATGGATTGCTATCAAAGCATATCTTCGCATTGTTGCTATCTAAGAATTGATTCCTTCGGGCATTCAGAATCAGAGAAGATTCATCCATGTGAATATAGCAAGTGGAAAGCCTTTATTCATACAAGTGCCTATGTACCCTATGATTATCATTAAGTGTTGTACCTTATGATTCTTGATGAATGTGTCTTTTCTTTTATGTACACTGAGAGCATATGCACCAAGACAAATTCCTTGTGTGTCCAATCACATTTGGCCAATAAAAAATTCTATTCTGTTCTGTTCTGTTTTGTTCTGTTCTATTCTATTGCTTCTGTATGAGTGAAGTTCATGTATTTCAGAATTCTTGCTTGTTAGAAAACCAACAGGCTTATAATTTCCTCTCTGCAGTGATTCTGATTTTTTTTTGATTGAAGTTATGTAGGTGAGCTTTAGCATGATAACAGTAGCAGCCATATCAGTTGTATCCAAAATGAAGTTTGAGATAATTGCTTCTTTTTAAGGTAGTACAATACTTATATAAGGAATTTATTATGGAATTGTGTCTTTTGACATCATTGTGGCTCTTGGAACAGTTTCTAAGTTTAGAGGACAATAAACCTGAAGTGCTAATCCAAAGCTAGAAAGGAATCATGATCTTTATATGTCTGAATGTCAAGTTACGGTGTCACTTATTCTTTGATGGCATGCAATGAGAAATAGTTCAGATGTTTCAAGCCAGAAATGAAGGTACTCTGATAATGACTTTCTGTTCTCATTTCTTCTCGGTCAAATATTGCTCTTACAGATTTTACAGTATATGTGATGGGCCAGATGGAAATGTGCTGGAATAAAAGGACATCTAAGTCTAGAATTAATTATCAATCTTCCTGTATAATCAAATTCTCTTTAAAATAAATGGTCTTTCATCTTTTATTTTCAATCGTAAAACATCAATGCTATGATAAAAATGCCTATAACATTTGCTTTGCCGGAGCGAATTAGCATGGCCCAGAAAGTTGTATTTATGAGTAGAGTTTTAGTGATTCAATATTCCTCACTACTAAACTATAGTACTTTCTTATATAGAGAGTTGTTCAGACAAATGCTGAATATAACTATAACTGAAAAAGAAGGGGCAAGGAGCATTCCACTGGGAACACAAAGCATGGGTTCTATCTTTCTTTCTCCTAAATCCAAAAGAGCAGAGGCATTGGAAAGTGCTTATAATGTTATATTATTCATAGCTTTGGTATCATACTATGAACTGCCCTGAGTCACTGGAAGCATAGTAATGAATAAATTATTGCATAAATAAATAAGCTTTATAAACCAGCTCAGTTGGGGGGGAAAAGGAATGCATCAGCCATGATTTAATTCAGTTAATAGTTCAGGATGAGTTATTAATGTCAAGCAAATCCAACTCCTGATTTGCTGAATGGGGACAACCCACAACCTGCAAGCCACGTATAGACTATTAGTTTATTTGGGGTGTGTGTGTTGTCCCCTGAAGCCTTTTACAAGATAATACCACGGAAGTGAATAATAGTATCTTGGCTTGGCTTGGCTTGGCTTGGCTTGGCTTGGCTTGGCTTGGCTTGGCTTGGCTTGGCTTGGCCAGGCCACCCCAACGAAGCTATCGAAGTACTGTCCCGGTGTTTGGAAGCCGTACGGGTCTGGATGGGGAGAAACAGGCTCAAGCTTAATCCCTCCAAGACGGAGTGGCTGTGGATGCCGGCACCCCGGTACAGTCAGCTGCAGATGCTTTCCTTGCCTTTC